>NW_006922628.1:150433-204850 GCF_000298275.1 Orycteropus afer afer
CAAGCATGGTCCTTTCTCTCTGGAGAATCTTCTGTTCTGCTTGGAAACTTCAAGCATCTGCATCCATAAACAAGCAAAGTCCAGTCCAGTGCAAGCCATCAAATTGCAGCAACTTAACACCAGCTCAATGTCAAACATCTTCCTCTTCACTTCTTGGTAAAGCCCTTTGATGCATAAAGTTTTATTTGCCTTGGTGGATTTCCCACTTATCTTATTTGTTTGTGGATTCATAAAACTTCTTGAATTTTTGACCTGACTTCTTGTGCAGTTCTGGAAAATCCCAAATCTAAACATCATAACAACATACCTGCCCAATTGTCCCTCTTCCTTCCTTCAGGAAATGCAAGTAAACATAAATAATACTTTAACTTTACCTCATGTGTCAGCCATATTTTTCTCCTTATTGTTTATTCTTTTTCACACTCTGTGCTTGGATCTCAATGTTTTCAAGTGGTCTATCTTCAGTCCACTAATATTCTCTTCTGCAGCCTTCAGTATGCTATGAAACTACTGAATTTTGCATTTCAATTGTTGTACTTCTGAGGACTAGAATTTCTATTTGGTTCTTTCCTATGAATTTCACTTCTCTGGTGAAATCATACCCTTTCTTCATCCATTTTCTCAAACATTAATCTTAGTTTTTCATGTCAGCACCTAACAACCCCCATATCTGCACCACTGCCTTGGTTTGTTTCTGTTGCATCTTTTCACATTTTGCTCATTTCATCTTTTTTTTTTTTTTTTTTTTTTGCACGCTTGAACATTTTCAATTTAATTTCAGCCATTGTGTGTAAAATTAGAGAGACTTCACATGTCATCTTCTTTCAGAGAGGGTATTTTTTTGTTTTTGTTTTATCTAGAAGATAGAGCGAAGGAAGAGGGTCTTGATTTGGTACTGATTGGTTGTTTTCCAAGGAGCTCTGGTGATGCAGTGGTTAAAACATCTGGCTGCTAACCAAAAGGTCGGTAATTCAAACCCACCAGCTGCTCCACAGGACAAAGATGAGCCAGTCTGCATTAGTAAAGATTGACAGCCTTGAGACCCTGTGGGGCAGTTCTACTTTGTCCTCTAGGGGTGCTGTGAGTTGTAACTGACTCCATGGCAGTGGGATTGGAGAAGACTTTGTTTCCCTAAAAGATTGACAGCCTTGGAAACCCTCTGGGGCAGTTCTACTCTGTCCTCTATGTTGTGAGTTTAACTGGAAGCCTGGGTTTAACGCATCCCTTCTGGCTTGGTGGACTTTGAAGCTAAGGGCCCTGGGTGGATTTAGCCTGTGAGCAGCTGCTTCCTTTCCACACATATGCAAAGTCTACAATTCAGACATGCCTGGAGGAAAGGTTTTGCAGTATGTTTGACCTCCTCCCTTATAGTTTTCTTTATCTGTATCTTAACCCCTTCAAACCCTAACTACCTGAAATCCAATAACCATTTCTGTTCTAAATGTCAATATTAAAATCCTTCCCATTTTTTAAGAACTGAACCAAGATGGTGTAGTGCCTAAAGCATTTGACTGCTAACGAGAAGGCTGGCAGTTCAAACCCACCAGCCACTCCTTGGAAGGAAGATCGGGCAATCTACTTACGTAGAGATAATTCCTCGGAAACCCAAAGAAGGGTCACTATGAGTCGAATCGACTCCACCACAGTGAGCTTGGTTTGCTTTTGTACTGACATATAATTTACATGCCATTACATTCATCCATTTGCTGTACAATTTAGGGTTTTCTAGTGTAGTCTCAGAGTTGTGTTCCATCACCACACTCATAAAGTACTTTCCCCCCTTGGGAAAGAAACACCTCATCACTCCCTGTGTCCACCTCACCCACCCCTCCCCACCACTAATCTGGAACCATAAAAGTTGAGATTCTAAACTACTCCCCCTCTTTTTTGCTTAACCAAAAAGCAAAAAGTTGGCTTGTACTAAACCACTGTTAACTTATACTTAACATTGGGTGTTACAGAAACCAGAAAAGTATGAGGCTAAGGGAAAGATAAGAACTATTTTTAACCAGCTTTGGTCCCCACGCATGTGTGGAAAGAGGAGCTGTGTCCCTTGAATGACCCACCCAGAATTAAAGTATTGTCAGAAGACTGGAAAGAACCAAAGCACGGCAACCTGAAGTTCAGGGAAAAGAATCAGAAGAGAAGGGTTCAAAGGCCAGTTCCTGTCCCAAGGAAGTCCCTGCCTTGCTTTGAATACACATCAGATTTCCCAGGAAATTATTGCGTATGTATAATTGCCTTCCTTTTGAACCCTGTAAATTGTTATTCAAGCTTTGGCTGAGGGATTCAGATTTGGGTATTTCCCCCGGCTTGTTGATGTGTTGCTGTTGTTGTTGTTGTTATGTGCCGTTGAGTCGGCCCCGACTCATAGCGACCCCTCCTTGGGTTTCCAAGGCAGTATCACTACGGAAGTAGGATTGTGTTAGACCTCAGTAAATTGCCTTTCTTTCACCCAAACTCCGGTGCCAAGAGGACTGGTCCGTTCAGGGATTGGACAGGACCCCTTTCGCCCTGTGTCAACTGCATTTTACCTTCTCAGGGTTTGTGTACTCTGGATCCTTCCTACTCATTGAGTCATACAGTATTTTATGTGTGAGGCTTCCTTCACTTAGAATAATGTTTTCAAGGCTCGTTAAAGTGTAGCATGCATCGGTGTTTCTTTATTGTTTTGGCAAATAATAGTCCAATCCATGGCTACACCCCTTTGGATTTATCCACTCATCAGATGGTAGACAGTTGGGTCGTTTCCACCTTTTTTATTTTTGACTATTTAAATAATGCTGATATGTGCTTTTGTGTGCAGGTTTTTGTGTAGATGTATGTTTTCTTGTCTTTGAGTACATGCCTAAGAGTGGAAATGCTGGATCTTAACCCAAGGAGGGGTCGTTATGAGCCAGGTCTGACTTGATGGCACATAGCAACAACAACAACAAAGTCTCTTAGTCTCCTCGTGCTGCTGTAGCAAAAATGCCATAGTGGGTGGCATTGAAGAAGAGTAATGGACTTTCTCACGGTTGAGAAGGCTACAAATCTGAGTTGAGGGCATTGACTCTGGGGAAGACACTGTCTCTGTCCTCTCTGCGGGAAGGTCCTCATCTCAGCTTCTGGAGCCTGGTCATTGCTCAGTTTCTTGGGGGATCTTCACATGGGCTCTGTCTTCCCCCAGCTTGTGCTCACTTGTCTCTGTGCCTATGTTGCCCTGTCTATATCTCAAAAGGGATTAGATAAAAGACCCACCATACCCTGATAGAGGTCCCCTAGCACAACAAAGGGGCCCTATTCCCAAATGGAATCCCATCCACAGGTGGAAGGGTTAAGATATCAGCACACATTTTAGGGGACACAATTCTATCTCTAATGGTCACTCTATGTTTAACCTTTTGAGGAACTGTCTGATTGGTCTCCAAACAACAACATCATTTCTCATTCCCATGAGCATTAGATGAAGGCTCTGGGTCCCTAAATTCTCCACAGCACTTCTCATTACCTAACTTTGTTTTCATTATTATCTTAACCACTATAGTGGTATGAAATGCTGTCTCCAAGTAGTTTTGGTTTTCACTGTCCTGACATTTATGATGTTGGCCATCTTCTCATGTGGTTATTGGCCTTATGTGTGTGTGTGCGTGTGTGTGTGTGTGCATCTTCTTTGGAGAAATGGGTATTCACAACTTTGCATGTTTGAATTGGACTGTTTGTTTTTTTAAGATTCCTTTCCAATGCATTGATGTTACAGCCACAATGATGGCTCACACATGCCAGGAATCATGAAGCAACAATAACAAATACTCATCTTGATGACTCTGTGTGTGTGAGTGTGTGTGTATGAGGGGCCCAATTTCTAGAGTTGCTACCTTACATTATTTAAAATATTCAGTTTTTAACAAAAAATTATGAGGCACACAAAGGAAACAGGAAATTACACTAGGATTTTTTTTTTTTTTTTAAAAGCAGATGTGTACAGAGCATTACTTGGTATGGCTCTACTAGCCATGGTCTTTGTGACTCCCACATGGTTACTGACTGGATGGAACTATGCAAATGTGTGGTGCTCTGTGGTCACCAAGGGGATTGGATAGCTTGTTAGTAATGTCAATAACATACATGGCACCCTAGAGGGAATGGCATCACGCAAATAAGGTGTATGGAGCCCTAATGTGGGGGTTGGTTAGTTTTGTCATTCTGCTAGGCTTAAAATGTGCCCTCCTAGAGGCAGAAGGGGGGATCTCACTGCCATCAAGAGGGAAGAATTGGAGTTGGAATGGAGTACATCCTTCAAGCCAAGATCCCTGCACTGCTTGGCAGAGACAACCAGCAGAGAGACAGAAGCAGTGAAATCAAGTGGCATGAGAAAGAGTGGCAGTCTTGCTGGACCACAGAGTGAGAAAGCTGTGTGCCCTTGGGCAGGAGGCTAGCTGGCAGAGTGGGGCACACCTATCAGCAGGGCTAAAAGAGTTTTGTAACACTTGCCCAAACAGGGCAGGGGCCAGGCCAGAAGCCAAGGGCCAGGGAGGCATACCTGAGGGCACAGCAAAGGGAGACTGTCTTGATTGAAGAATTGTATCCTGAGGGTGTTCCTGAACCTGAATTGTAGCCTGTTACTTCCCTAATAAACCCTTCAATCATGAGTAGTGTTTGTGAGTTCTGTGTGCCATTGCAAGGAATTATCAAACCCAGCAGAGAGATAGAGAGTGTCATGGGAGGGATGGTTGGTGTCAGAGTTGGTACAAAGTTTGGAGGGTGGCAGCATGTCTGGCTCATAGGAATCAGCTTTGGACAGATGACAGTGAGTCTCTCTCCCTGCCCTGAAGTTAGGAGGTTTCAGGAGGATGCTGCCTCCATGCCCTTTTTGTAGCAGGTAATAGAAGCTGCCCCATTGAAGTCCATGTTGTCATGTGCCGTGGAGTCAGACCTGACTCATAGCAACCCCTCTTTGGGTTTCCGAGGTGATATCACTACAGAAGTAGATTGCTTAACCTTCCTTCAGAGGAGTGGCTGGTGGGTTTGAACCTCCAGCCTTCTGGTTTGCAGTCAAGTGCCTTAGGCACAACGCTACCAGAGCTCCTGTTGAAGTCCATACCTTGGACTTACTAGACAAAGACTCTAGATCAGCTATTAATGATATTGTTATGAATTGTGTTGTATCTCCAAAAACGGTATTTTGAAGTCCTAACCCTGTGCCTGTAAATGTGACCTCATTTAGGGAAATAAGTTTTTTCTTTGCAGAGGCCATCAGTTAATAAAATCATATCAGAGTAGGGTGAGTCATAATCTTAAGCCCTTCTGAGTGGTGTCTTATAAAAGACAAGGAAGACACCAAGAAAGGGTCACACACAGGGAAAGAGAATGGGACCCATGTACAAGCTAAGAAACGCCAAGAGACGTGCAAGGCTACAGAAGCCGTGAGAGACAAAGGAGGACCCTCCCCTGGAGGCTTTGTAGGCAGCAAGGCCTGCCAATGCCCTGAATGTAGACTGCTGACCTCCAGAACTGGGAGAAAATGTATTTCTGTCTTTTAAATCCACCCTTTTTGTAGTACTTTGCTGTGGCAGCCCTGTGTTGTTGTTTTTATATGCCATCGAGTCGGACCCAATTCATAGCGACCCCTCCTTAGGTTTCCGAGGCGGTTTCACTATGGAAGTAGATTGCTCAACCTTCCTTCTGAGGAGTGGCTGGTGAGTTTGAACTGTGAGCCTTCTGGTTAGCAGTCAAGAGCCTTAGGCATTATGCTATCAGAGCTCCCTATGGCAGCCCTAGGAGACTAAGGAAAAATGTGTTCAAAGAATTGAGGGAAATCACATCTAAAAACAATCAAAGGAAAGTATGAAAATTTGGGAGCTCTGGTGCCATAGTGCCTAAGACATTTGACTGCTAACCAGAAGGCTGGTGGTTCAAATCCACCAGCCACTCCTCAGAAAGAAGATGGGGCAAACTACTTCTGTAGTGATACTGCCTCAGAAACCCAAGGACATCTCACCAAATAGAAAATATAAAAAAAAATGAAATACAAATTAATAAAAGAACCAAATACCAATTCTGGAGTTGGAAAGTACAATAGCTGAAATGAAAAATCAGCATTTTATGAACCTAGCATAAGCATCACATGTGTAACTCAATGATTCTCCAAAGATCAGCCCACTTTCCTTTTTTTTTTTTTTTTTTAATTTTTATTGTGATTTAGGTGAAAGTTTACAGAGCAAATTCACTTTCCATACAGCAGCTCACTTACACTTTGTCTCATGATATTGATTGCAATTTCCCACAATGCAACAGCTCCCCTCCCACATCCTCCCCATAGTTACCTCTTCCCTGTGTCCTTCCCTCCCTGCACTCCTGCCCCCTGAGCTGTCTCCCTGTGCACACACTGCCCTTCTATTCTCCCATGATTGTTCTCTCCAAGGAGTATATCTACCTAATGTAAATGCTCAGCTCATATGCCTGTCTTTTGTTTGGCTGGAAGCCACAGGTGTGGGTTCAATTCCAGACCTGAAGGGCACCTAGGGGCCATGGTCTCAATGGTTCCACCAGGCTCTATCAGAACAGCAAACCTGGTCCCTTTCTTTCTTTCTTTCTTTCTTCCTTCCTTTCTTCCTTTCTTCCTTTCTTTCTTCCTTTCTTCCTTTCATTTATTTTTTAATGATTTTGAGTTTCGGTCCACATTTTTCTCCCACTCTATCCAGGATCTCCTACAGTGATCTCCCTCCAAGTCAAAGATCAGCCCACATTTGAAGTGATTATAAACCAGAGTTCTCCTAGACACTCTTACTTATGGGACAAATCTTCCATTTAATACTTCATGCCCTTGGGAGATTAAAAAAATAGAAAGTGATTGTCAAAAATGGTGAAACAAACAAACAGATTTTTAAACGGTAATGTTTTGATAGCACTTGCTACTTTACATGGTTTGGTCCCTGCTATTTTGAGAACCTGATATTTAAAATAGTTGTATTCATAACCGTTGCAGCAACTGCTATCTGCTGGTGGTAAACATGCTTACCCAAGCATAAACACCCATCACAATACACCACGGGGAGGAATACACCCTGCTCATTCTCGCACAGTCCACATTTCCCTGCACGATGAGCTAAGTTTGACTGCAAACAATGGAGCTTTTTTTCTCAGCTCAGAAGAGCCCAATGATCTTTTCTGCCTCCACAAGGTAACAGTCAGAGTTTCTTAAACAAGCCTTGTCCACTGTTTTTTAATGGTGTTGTGAAGTACCCATTCATAGGCATGGCCAGCATATCTGATGAGCATTATCCTAGAATAAGACACAGTGGCCACCACTGCTCACTGTCAAAAGGACCTCCATTCTCACATCAAGCCCAAGCCTTGACCAGTGATGGGAGTGAGGCCAGGAGGAAGCACCGATTGTGGGGGACTGAGGTTTCCAGGGCCTGGCATGGCAGTGGGTGGTCGGTCACAGCAAGAGCCTCTGGAGAATGTCTCCTGGGCAAGTGTGGGGCCCAGGAAGCCTGCTGGCAGCATTCCTGCCTCCTGTGCTGGGTGGCTCTGCTCTCCCAAGCTGGAGAGGTCCTGCGTATGGGGGAGCCACCCATTCCCGCTCACTCCACGTCAGGAGCTCTGCTGAGTGCCTCCCTGTCCCTCTTGTTTAGCCCCCGTTCTGTGGGGTTGGAGCTGCCACAGCAGGTCCTGCTTCTTAGGAACTGAGTCCTGCTTGTGGCCCATTCTGAACTGTGGCCCCGGCAGACTTGGCTGAACATCACACGTCCACAGGCCTGCTCTGCTGGCTGGGCAAGTTCACAGCTATGGGAGTTGCTTTTGTTGAGCTCTTTCCTGCTGCCAGACCCGTGGGCTCAACACTCAGCAATGTCCCCCCCCAGGAAGGACTAAGACACCAACCCTCAGAGTCCTGCAGGGAGTAAAGCTCAGTGCTCAAACCATCCTTCAAGCACAGAGGTGGATCCACTTGATGAGGACCCACGCTTCCTCTATCCGCAGCTGCCCCTGAACAGACCTCTTCTCAGTGTGACTGAGCCCTGTCTTCTTATGGCCCTCCTCTAAGTGGGTCACAGGGAGGAGCTGATGACACAGGCCATGTGCCACCAGGACCCCACCAGGACCCGTCCTCAGCAGGCTGGCTCAGCCTCTCCCAGACCCCTCCGCAGTTGCCTGCACCTCCTCTCAGTTCTGATCTGATGCGAATACCCAGGGGCTGAGTACCCAGTAAGGAAGGTAACTTATGAATCTGTGGTGAACAATTTCACATGTTTTCACCACAGCAACACAAGTAAGGCTGTGCTTACCTTGCTTACTGGGTATTCAAGCCCAGCGGGATTTTAAATTTGTAAGGAGGCTTTATGCTGAAGGAAGGTGCTGTGAGGTTGGGAGAGAGGCAGATGCCGGCCAGCCCTAGAAGCAGAATCTTTGACGTGGTGAAAAACTGTGAAATTGTTCACTCCAAATTAGTAAGTAAGCACAAGTAAGCCTGTGATTACCTTTTAAAAAGTGGCCTCCCGAGGCAGCGCTAGCAGACAACCTCCAGCCTCATGACTGCTGTGTGCTGACAACTCCAGGACAAACCCTGTTTCTGCATCTCAGAGTGTTTTCTGGGGCTTTGAGGTGGATCCTTCCAATAAGCCAGCCCTCTCCATTGCAGAGCCTGAGTTACGGTCTGACCACCCTCCATCTGCTGTGGGAGACTGCAGGCCCTGAGCCATGCCCAGCATTTGCATCCTATCTAGAACAGGAGCCCACCCTGGGAGCCCTGGGTTGGCTCTGCCTGCTCCTGGCTGGGGAGGTGTTTATAGAGGTGACAGGTGGACCTGCATGCTCAGCCTAGGGCGCATCAGGGAAGTGTGTGTGTGGTGCAGTGACGGAGGGCGTGCGGGCATCCAGATGAATTGGTGCACATGTGTGCATCCCCGTCCCCCTCATTCACATTGATGGGGCTGCCCAAGTGTGCTGCTCAGAAGGTGTCTCGTTCAAAACACAGCGTTCCAGGCCCTACTTGAAAGGGAGCAATAAGCCCATATAAATTGGAGAATGTGATCTTTTGCAATTTCCATAGAAGAGGTATGTCTTAACTCAGTAATCTTCTTCCCAAACATACATAATAGTGATGATGAAAATGTTGTATTTATGTGACATTTCAAAGTCTGCAGGGACACAGGAACTCTAGACATAATGATGGGGTCCTGGTCTTCTCCACACTCCATTCAAGATGCAATGTCTGGAACATAGTAGGTGCTTGGGGGTCTTCTTTTAAACAAATGAACCAGCACCCTATGACCTCCCAAGTGCACAATGCAGAAGGGAAGGGATGACTTCCCCTCCGAGGCCACGGACAAGACTTTCAGGAATGTGTCCAGAAGACAGAGAGTGAAGCTTCATGGGAAAGTCCTGCCCCACGAGGAGCCAAGAACAAGAGGCTGGAAGGACATGCTGGGGGCAGATAGAAGAGCACTAGACCACAAGATGGGGGATCGGATTCCGTGGGGCATTCAGGAAGGGGCCATGGGGGGAAGCACAGGGTGAGAGTGAAGTTTGGCGATGCTTGCGTGACAGAAGTCACAGGATGGCACGATGGTTCACTGGGTACAGCATAGCATGTGACTTAAGAAGGGTCACTAAGAGTTGGAATCAACTCGTTAGCAAATGGTTTGGCTAGTGTAAACAGTTAAGTGCTCAGCTGCTAGCCCACAGGTTGGTGGTTCGAGTTCACTCACACTCAGAGGCTTGGGGACCTATTTCAGAAATATCAGCCACTGAAACCACTCTGTGCTGCCACACCTGGGGTCACCATGAGTCGGAGCCAACTTGACTGCAGTGGGTTATGGTCAGCAGTGTAGGAGGGTTTGGGATTTGAGTTCAGGGAATTGGAGGCCTGGAGTATTTCAGATGCTGTGAACAGCTCAAGACCATGAAATAGAGAAGGACTCATTCAGTTTTCCACAGTTTATTGGGAACAGAGAAGACCGGGGCTTGAAAGGTTGGAAAATAAAACAATTTTTCATCTCTTGTCTCCCTTGCCAGGAGTCCTAACAGTGTTGTGGTTAAGCACGTGGCTGTTAACTGAAAGGCTGGTGATTCGAACCCACCAGTCATTCCGTGGGGGAAAGATGAGGCAGTCTTCTTCTGTAGAGATTAAAGCCTTAGAAACCTTTGGCAGTTTTACTCTCTTCCACAGTGTCCTGTGGCTATGCCTGTCCTTCCTGCCAAAGATTCTCAAACAGGAAATGGCCTCAGGAAAAAGATGAAAACTCATGGGTGTGCCTGTGAGATCTTTCAAGAAGACTTCAGAGGAATGAAGGTGATGCAAGTTGACCCTCTGCACTGTTCAAGAGGGCTCCTCCCCAGTGCTGAGACCTGACCGGAGCACCTCCAGGAGCTCTGCTGTCTGCAAGCAAGTTGCGGGTGGGACTTTGGGGAAGGAGGGTGGAAGGGGATCAGAGTCCTCAGAGGACGGCTCCTCCTCATAAAGCTCTATCTGGAGGGTGGGGTGGGGGGTGGGGGTGTGATGCTCCCCTCAACTTGACTAAAAGGCTCTGAAGTTGCAAGGATTGCAAAGAGGATCCTTAGTCCCCAACGTTCCATGAGCAGGAAGAAGACAGGCAAAGCCACTCAGCTGCAAATAGGAGCCACTCTTCAGAGGTGGCCAAGCAAGACATGGGCCAGGGAGGGCAGCCCAGACAGGGGCATGAGAGCAGTGGGCCAGGGAGTAACCTAGGCCTTCTGGCAGGACGCCCACTTCACAGGCTCTGACGAGACCTGGGCACGTGCCCACGGTATTCAGACTCAGTGACTGGGTGACTTCAGCTTCCCTTTCCTAAGTGGAAATGTCCCCCCTAATTGTCTGTTGGCCATGTCTTTCTGTTCATGGGCCTCCAGACCAAAAGGGGGCCATGTCCAGAGCTGATGTAGTTCAAGACACCCTGGACTTCAAGCCTAGGATCATACCTGTGTCAGACTGCAGAGCTCCTGGCATGGGGCTGAGCATATGCACTATGTGGGAGGGGTATGCGTGATTGCACTTACAGAAATGGCTTCAATGTCTCCCTTCCTTAAATCCCCACCAAACAATGCATTGTGAATTTATTGGTTCAACCATCAGAGACACTCAATTTCCCCCACTCTTACACTGAATCAAGACTAACCTCCTGGCATGCTCTGAACAGTGGCTGAATGGTGGCATTCCATCCCAAGCATGGGCTCAAGAGGCCTGTTGCTCCCTTGGAAGCCTGCCCAGTTGCCATGTGACTGAGCCATGGCTGGCCTGCTGGAGGGTGAGAGACACATGGCCTAGCCACCCAAAGCCTAGAAGTAGACCCCCAGCTGTCAAGTACTGGACACAGAAGCATAAGTGAGCCCCGCTGAGTCCAGCTCTGCCAAACTGCAGAATCAAGGGCTGGATACTAGTGGTTATTGTTTTAAGCCACTGTTAGGTGGTTTGGTTTGCAGTGAAAGCTATCTTACACACAGTGTAATTATGGGGTGTTAGTTCCACCTGTCTCAGGGCCAGTTAATCGTGGTGTCTCAGAATATACTTACTACATGAGCCTTTTAAAGAGTAAAATCAAAGAATTGGGAGTCAGATTCAACAGGACAGGAAAATGGAGAACAGGAAGAAACCTGAGCCTCCATAGGAGTGTGTGAGTGTGTGCATGTGAGTGGATGCATGTATGTGAGTGTGTGCATGTGGGTGTGCAGATGTGTGTATGTGAGTGTGTGTAAGTATTTGAGTAGGTGTGTGAGTGTGTGCGAGTATGTGAGTGTGTGTTTGCATGGGTGAATGTGCATGTGCGTGTGTTGGTGAGTGTGTGTGTGTGTGTGTGAAAAAGTGTATGTATATGTATGGCTGGGTGTATGTGAGGGTTTCAGTGTGTGGGCAGGTATGAGTGTATGTGAGTACGTGTGAGGGTGAATGTGGCTGTGTCAGTGTGTGTGTGCATGAGTGAGTGTGTGCACATAAGTAAGTGTGTGACCATGTGTGTATGCATGAATGAGTGTGTAAGTATGTGCATGAGTGTGTGACTACATGTGTTTGATGAGTGTGAATTGTGTATGATTCTATGTCAGTGTTTGCCTAAATGAGTATTAGGCACTCATGAGTGAGTGTGTGTGACTGAGTGTGTTTGAGAGTGTGTGGGTGAGAGTGTGAGTGAATGTGTGGTAATGCATATGTGTGCTAGGGGTGCTTGGAATGTAACTCTAGGAACTGTGGAGCCTCAGGCAGTGACATCCATCCCACTTGTGCATCACCAAATCCTTTGTGACACCCTCACAGCCAGCGTGCTTAGGCAAGACCCTTGATTACCGTGATGTGGACTCAGTGGTGTTGACCAGGAAGGTGGATGAGGCTGCCAGGAAGGCACCAGGCCCGGGTGCCCAAACTCTACTAGGTATCGCAGCTGAACTCTCTGCCAAGAGTCCTCAACTCAGCACTCAGCTCACACTAGTCATCCTGTCGATGTTGCTTCTCACCTGCTTAGCTTCCCCCCTCCCCGGTCTAGAAGCCATGATATGACCCACTACTAGGGTCAGTCGGAGCTGGAGTTTGTGAACCAAAACCTAAGTGCCTATCATTTCCCAGTGCCCCACAGAGAAGCCATTTGAGACTCCCCTGCTTTGTGGCACATCTACCTTTCCTGAAAATGTTCAATTCGGGGTCACACAGCTTCATCTCCCTCAGCCTCTTACCCTGCTTCCTTCACTCAGCCTATGCCAGGAGCAAGAACCAGACTTTGATTCCACAGGCTCTCTCCTTGTCAGGTTTTGTTTCCCTTTGTTTTGTTTTCTTCTGACAGACACATCCCTGGAGGCCATTTTGTGCCACAGGAGGGCTGTTCTGTTTCTTCTTGAAATGTGTTTCCCAACAATGAGTGGTGACTCTACATGTCTAATCTGAGATGGTTCAATTCTGACAGGAAGGAAAGCGGGCAGAGGACCAGTGATATTTACATATGGACTGGTCTAGAGGAGGCAGCACTGTCCCAAAGGGCAGAGACTGAGTCCTGGCCAGGCCCCAAGGTGGGTAGTAGTGGCCGCTGGCATGGGTGGGGCAGGTCTATACTGCCGGGGGCTTCTGGCTGTTGAGTTGTACTGTCAGTTGACTAGATGGTCACTTTCAAGGATTGAATTGTGTCCCCAAAAACTACTTGTTAACTAACTGAGTTGGGCCATGATTCTCCGTGCTTTGACAGTTAAGTAATGATACAGTTTGGCAGTTATGTAATGATGTAGTCATCTCCATGGTGTGATCTGATGTGATCAGCTCAGCATTTGTAAAGAGATTAGGGTGGGCTTTGAATGGACTTTGAATACCACCATTTAAAATCACAAGGCATGAATCTGCAAGACTGCAGAACACAGGTGCCTGAGGCTACAATGCCAGGAACAACAGAGAGATTGGGTTTGGGGTTCTAGTCCCCTTCTTTATGCTTGGGTCATGCCAGTTTCTTCTTTGTGCAGCTCAAAGAACCTCACTTCCTGCAAATAGGAGATCTGAACCACCCAGAGAGTCACCCCAAGCCTTTTTCCATCTCTACCTAGAGATGAAAGTCTTTGTCCTAAGACTAGGTTTGCTATATCACAGGCTTGACTGACCCCATCCTCCTCTGGGTTCCCTGACTTCCCACTCTCTGTTCCTACACCTCCTGCACCTCCAGCACCCTCATTCTAGGTCCCCAATGCCTCACCTCAGTGGTCCTGAAGAAGGGGAACTTGAAGAGAGAGATGTCCACTACTGTCCAGAATATCTAGGAGACCAGCTCATGTCTTGAAAATCCAGCAGGACTTCCCAAGAGGAAGTGAGCAGAAACCTACCTGCCCCATGTGAGGGAATGGTGGAGGGGACATGTGCCCAGGCCCTGCCTTTCAGCAACCTGAGGAGTCAGCTGGATAAGTCCTCACTGTTCCTGTCCTATCAGACAAAAACCAGAGCTCTAGTCAACCCCAAGTAAGGGACAAATGGGCAAGAGTCTTCTGTTTTAGTTTCTAAATAAGACACCCACCCACCCATCAGTCTGTCCTACTGTAGCAACTTGTATGTTGCTGTGATTCTGGAAGCTATACCGCCAGAGTTTCAAATACCAGCAGGTCACCCACGGTGGACAGGTTTCACTAGAACTTCCAGACTAAGACAAGCTGAGAAGAAGGACCTTGGATCTATTTCTGAATATCAGCCATTGAAAACTGCATGGATGACAACAGATGATTGTCTGTTGTGGTGTTAGAAAATGAGCCTGCAAGACTGGCAACACCTAAAATACACATGACCACAACCACGGACTTGAACACAGCAATGGTCGAGAAGATGGCACAGGACCCTGAGACAGAGCCACTTAACAGCAACTAAACATAGCACAGAACGCCTCTGTGTTGGCAAAGTGCCAAAGTAAGAGACGGTGTCTCTCCATGTCTCCTTCCTCCCTCACCTCCCCACACCTTGAGGGTCACATGGGGCTGCAGCATGTTGCTGGGGCCACTTCACCCAGAAGATGAGAAACTAAGCTATGGGTCTGTACCCCTCAGTAGGCAGTGAGCCTCGTGCCTGACATAACAGATGGCAATCATAAATCCTGTCCAATAGCATAATGAGATTTAATATTTGATGTCAGATTATTAGTATATAATGAATTTGCTGCTTTAATATTGATGAATAATCAGTCCTATTAAGGCTATGAGGACAAGAATTTAGTGTGAAGAGAAAATTAATTGCTGAATTAATAGCCGATGTCCCTAAGTGAGATTTCTTTGTATCACCGTCTTTGAGTGGAGCCTTCAGACACCGCCACAAGGTGTGAGCAGCATATCTAGTTTGGATGATGGAAATGACTCCCCGGAGAACACCTGAAAAAGTGAGAGTCTTCTCTAGAGACTCCAAGGCAAAGAACAACACTGGTCCTAAATCTTGGCAACGCCTACTAGTTTCGTGTGACCTTTGCTTTGATTTCCAGAAGATAGTTCTCCTCCCACCTCACACACCAACACCAAGAGCAAACCTGATGCCACTGAGTCAATTCCAACTCATGGAGACCTCAGGAGACAGGAGAACTTGCAGCTCCATAGCATTGCCTTGATTGTAATCTTTAAAGAAGCAACTCATCAGGCCTTTCTCCAAGGTGACTCTGAGTGAGTTGGAACCACCAACATTCTAGTTAGTAGAGTGTGAAAACTGTCTGCATCACCAGGGGCCCTAGTCCCAAACACTAACCTACCAAATGCATCCATATGAGAAACGAGCAAGTGGGGGGGGGAGGAGAGAGAGAGTGAGAACCCCATATCCTCCCTACATGTAAATGGATGCAGAGAACATACCTGGGAAAATTAATGACAAGGGTTTAGGAAGGGGACTCTCTGGGTCATCTCCAGGATGTCTCTCAACCTTCACTTTATGCCCTCGAGGAAGCTATGTAATAGGTGTAACCCTTCACTTCCTCAGGTGTCAAATGGGACTAAGTATAAAAGTTCCTCTTTTACAGGGTGACAGTGACCCCAGAATCCTGTTGTAGTGGGGGTGGTGTGAATATGACAGGGTGACCTTGGCACTGGAATCCAGTAATTACGGGACCAATGTGAACATCAGAGGGTGATGGTGCCACTGGAATCCAGTAGCAGGAGAAGTATGAACATGACAGCTCTGTCCACTTGCCTGAGGAATAGTGAGGACTCTCAACTCGGCAGGATGCTTGCAGCATCTGTGATCTGTAGAGGAAAGACCCAGAAACGGGAGCAGCTTGCAACCGCTCCTCAGAGGACTCCCAGAGGGAGCGGTGCGGGGCCCACCCAGCCTGGCTGTAGACCTCTCTGCTGGACATGTGTCTCTACACCTAGGACCACAGCCCAGGAAGCACACAGGGCTGGGAGGGCTGCTGCCAGTTGTCCCTGCTCAGCCCTGCTTCCTCCTGAACCTCCTCTCAGTTGCCAGCATAGACTCTGGGATCCCCTGTTTGACCACTGGCTCAAGCACTGGGGGCTCGACTGTCCTTCCCTTCTCTCAGTCTCAGAGCATCCCAACACGCCGCTGAGCACCTTGAGACCATCTAGGCACACCAGCCCCTTTACTTTGTCCTCAGGTGTTAAGTGGGTCATGTGAGCAGGGCCTGTATGTGAGGACACCAAGCCTGGTTTCTGAGACCCCAGTGTGGCCCGTTCTTTTATCAGCCTGTGGGTCCTCAGCAGCTCTCGAGGCTGGGCACAGAGCAGGGGTGGGGTGGTGCACCCAGGGAGAAGTAGTTCTTTTCTCATCTCACAGGGTTTAAATCTCATTTCATAGCTGTGGGCCGTGTTGCTGCTATTCGCATGCAGGTCCTGGCAGTCCTGCTGTGCAGAGTAGAACCGCTCCACAGGGTTTTCAAGGCTGTGACCTTTCAGAAGCAGATGGCCAGGCCTGTCTCCCATGTGCTTTGAGAGCCACTGAGGGGCCCTGCAAGCCATATGAACGTCTATACTTTATCTCTCTGTGCCATTCACTTCACTATTTCTGAGTCCTGGGGCTTAGGGCTGACAACTCCTGGCACACCACAGGTATCCAATGATTATCACACTAACAAACACCTATGCATCCAAAATCATTTAAGATACTATTTGTTTTTAAATACCAAGACAAGGTATTTTCAATAACTTCATACACAAAAGGTGGACAATGAATAAGAAAGACCAGAGAAGAGTTAGTGCCTTTGAATAGTGTGGTGTTGCTGAAGAGTGCTAAAAATATTATGGGCTGCCAGAAGAAGAAACAAATCTGTCCTGGAAGAAGTGAAGCTTAGAAGAGAGAATGGACTGACTTCCTCTGTCGTACTTTGGTCATGTGTCAGAAAAGACCAATCACTGGAGAAGGATATCATGCTTGGTAAAGTGGAGGTGCAGCCAAAATGGGGAAGACCCTCAACAAGATGGACTGACACAGTGGCGGTGATGATGGGCTCAAGCGTAGCAAGGATTGTGAGGGTGGTCCAGGACTGGGCAGTGTGTTGTTCTGTTGTACATGGGTCACTATGAGTGGGACCAACTCAGTGGCACCTAACAACAACATACATTTGTTTTAAGGTCTACCTTTTGCTCCCGTGAACCATCTACCAGCCCTACACAATGAGAGCACAGCCAAATGAATAGGGAGTCTTCTCCCCTTGGTCAAGTTTCCAAGGGTTCCATCTTGTCCCAGAGTCAGGCCCTTTTCCTCCGTTGCCCTGGCTCCCACTCAGGATCAGCCCTCCCAGCATCCCTCACCAAAGGCTCCGGGACAATGTGCCAGAGGCCAGTTGGCCTCAGTGCTGATTTACCCAAAGACAGTGCAACTCTCTGCTAGTGTTCAGTAGTGTGTGAACTGACAGTTCATGTTTATCCAATCTAGGGCACTGCACTAAAAGGCTTCAGTTTTTAATATTTATGGCATCTAATCTTTCCATTTTCTTTTATGATTTCTTTTATGATTTTCCAACCTTCTAATGTTCTTCCCTTCCAGAGGTTTGATAAATAATTTTAAGTTTATAGTTTTTATTTTAAGTTTTAGTATTTGATTTATTTTTCAAGTCTATGTAGAACACTAATACATCTGGAACTTACTGTGTACCTGGGCAGGCGTGAATTTTCTGTGTACCTGGGCAGGTATGAATTTACTGAGTACCTGGTCAGTGTGAATTTACTGTGTACCTGGTCAGGTGTGAGTTTACTGTGTTTCCAAGCAGTTTGCTATGTACCTGGGCAGGTGTAAATTTTCTGTGTACCTGGACAGGTATGAATTTACTGAGTACCTGCTCAGATGTGAGTGTGCTATGTACCTTGGCAAATGTGAATTTACTGAGTACTTGGTCAGGTTTGAGTTTGCTATGTAGCTGGGCAGGTGTGAATTTATTGAATACCTGGTCAGGTGTGAGTTTGCTGTACCTGGGCAGGTGTGAAGACTAAGTTGTCTGCCCTCACCTTAGCACAGGAAAGGCTCATACTTCTGACATGTCCCTAAATCTTAAAAAATCAGTTGTTGCCAAATCAGTTTCAACTCCTGGTGACCTTAGGTCCAACCGAACAAGATGGCGCCTCACCCTGCGCCATCTTCGTGCTCACCAGCATGTTCAAGTCTCTTTTTGCAGCTGTTGTGCCAAACCCTCTCACCGAGAAATTCCCGTGCCTCACTGGCCCTCTACCAAACAAGAGCTCCTTCTCAGCTGTTGGTCCCCATGATGATATGGCCAAAGCAAACGAGTCAGATAGTGCTCTCTTGTGATCCATAGAGTTTGCCCTGGTGATCTTCCAGAAGTAGATCTCCAGAGCTTTCTTCCTAGTCTGTATTAGCAGCCTGGAAGCTCCACAGAAATCTGCCCCCATGGGTGACTGCTTTCCAATATAGATGGCGTGACTTCCAGCATCGTAGCCTCGTGCAGCCACCACGGTTCGATACACTGACAGACCGGGGTGGATCAGAGCTGTTAATTCCTCCAAAATGTAGGTATTTGTTCACTTCTTTTCCAATCAAAATCCCGATGGTTTGGACAGGAGTTGACAAAGGGATGGTGCCAGTCAATTAGGAAAACAAATAAACTGAGACCATTCTGATGATTATGAAGCTCATCAGTGTAACTGGGTATAATCCTCAGTGCAGCCAGAGGGGTCTCTAAAATGCAGACAGATTGCTCTAACTCTCCGGAGTTTCCCTTGTGGAGCCTGGGTGTGGGGGTGTTGGTGAGGCCCTGTAAGGTCAAGGAGCCTGCTGACCACTCCATCCCCTGTCCATTAGTGTCTGCCCACCCTCACCCTTGCAGCCTCAGGACCTGGCTGGCAGCTCTGGCACCTCAGACCAGGTTACATCCCCAAAGTCCCTCGCCCAGTCCTCCTAGCCCCTCACCTCTCCTGGCAGGGTTGTGTCCAAATCATGCTATCCTCTTAGATGCTGTATCCCCCTTCCAGATTGTGCCAAATGGAAGGAAACCCACCTGAGGGAAAAGAGACTTCCTTTGAAAAGGCTATTGCAATGGGGAGAATGTGGCCATCTCAGAAACCTGGGAGGGCCTGGAAATCAAATGAGATGGGTTTTCTTTAATGGGGACGGGATGCAGAGTGGACAGAAAGGGGAAGTGTGGGCAGGGGAGGGGGACTGAGCAGGTAGTGGGGTAACAGGATTAGGAAGGAAACAGTCTATGTGGCTGGCCGGGTTTTGGGAGAAACTTCTCAGTGGTGGGGCATATTCCACATTTTTGTGTTTGCACAGGCTTGGGAAGAGCAATGTCCATGGCTTGTGGGAAGACAGAAGCTGGACTGACATTTGGCCAAGAGACAGCATAGGGTCACACGGGTAACAGTGAGTGCCTTGTTGCTTGGGTCAGCTCCATGAGCACCAGCACTTGTAATATATCACAATGTTAATAACACACCTTCCATATGAGGAGGACCCACTTGTCCTGCAGGTCTGGGACATTCCAGGTGTTAGCACCAAAGGCCCCATGTCCCAGGAAACCTCTCTGTTTTGGTTGCCTAGTGTCATTTTGACAAGAACATACCACGAATGGGATGGCCTTATCAAACAGGAGTTTATTCTTAAAATTTGGAGGCTTTAAGTCCAAGTTCAAAGTACCAGGCTCTAGGGGCTGTGTGAAAGCCCCTCGACCTTAGGCTTCAGCTGTGCCTTTTGCTTCCAGCCCACCGAAGCCAGCGGCATCTCTTCACTGAGACAGCTACTGGCTGCTGAGGCCCAAGGTCGACAAATAAAATGGCACAGTCCTAATGTTACCAAACCACATGGCAGGCCATTAATTCAAGTCCATTGAAAGTCCCAAGATCGGCAGAGCATGGCAGGCTGCTGAGCAATGGCACGGCTACATGCAGGGTCCAAGCGTGTCATAAGCTAGAGACCGTATAAGGCTTCTGCTTAAATACAGGAAGCAGACCACATCCCTAGGCAGCTACTCAGCTGCTCACGGTAGATTCCACCATGGAGCTGATTATCAGTCTCACCATGGGGAATAGTACATCCAGCTGTCCAGCCACCCAACCAGGGCCAGCCTGGTTGATACACAAAGTTCACCATCACACCCCCAGTCCCACAAAACCAGAAGAGTTGGCCACCCTGCTCCCCAGATCTGCAAGCCCCCTCCTGACAGGGAGAGTGTGCAGTTACTTCGTTCTTGTTACTGCTGCTACTGTAGCCTGTAACTGGTGTGTCTCCATCGCCTGGTAGGGAGGCTGCTGCATAGCTGGAGCTCAATGAATAGTTACTGAGCAAAGAGGAAACTAAAGTATCTCAGGAGCACCTGGGTGGGGCACACCAGTAAAGCATTCAACTACTAACCAAAATGTTGGAGGCTTGAATCCACCCAGAGGCACTTAGGAAGAAAGCTTGAGATCACTTCCAAAAAACCAGCCACTGAGCATCCCACAGAGTGTAGCTCTACTCTGACACACATAGGGTCCCTGAAGGTGGAGTTGACTGGACAGCACTGGTTACGATAATATCATATAAAGCTATGGTAACTCAAACAGCACAGAGCTGTTCCTGAACTCTCACCAAAGGTGAAGAGCTGGTCCAAGAGGGACCTGTGTACATAAATTTACCACATGAGTCAGGATGACCAACTGTTGGTGGAATGCTAAGTAGGGAAGCCACCATTGGAAGCTGTCACACGCTTCAGGATGGGGTAAGCACTTTGTCCTGGCAGCAAGACTTTAGAAGGACTTCAAGCAAGACATGACCCCACAGGACACAGCCACATGGTCCTCTTCTGTGTCCTGCCACAGGCTCTTGCTCAGGTAGGCTCTCCCCAGGGTCCTTCTGTCTACCATCTTCCTAAGTTCACTTCACCCCAAGTCCTCACACAGGTCTCGACTCCATTGTCACCTTGGAGAGGAGCTTGCTGATTCTTCTCTGTCCAATTGTCATGGTGCACTTTCTTTACCACCTCATAAGCCCTTCACTGTGCTGCAAAGGCTTAACTCAGCAGGTCTACATTGTCCAAACCCTGCACGTTCCAAAGAAAAGTCTAATCTTTAACTGGCTTCTAGGAGCAAAGAGAAACTCTTGGAATGTCCCACCTGATAGGAGTGTCATTATTTACTGGGGGCTTGGGCCATGTCAGATGATATATGCCAACAATGGGATTTATGATGAGGGTCTTGGGCTATTCCAGATGGTCTATGCCAACCATGTAATTTAGTTTATAATTGGGGCTCTAGGCCATCCCAAATAGTCTATGCCAACCATGTGGTTTAAGGTGGAGGCCTGGGGTCACACACTATCAGTTCAAAATCGTGAAGCTACAGACTGAGTAACTAAGGTTAGAAACATGATGGTGAGCCCTGTGTATTGGCTGATCACAATGAAAACCCTAGACACCAGCTTTGCATGAGCCTTCTGGCTGGCAACACTTTGTGCGTGTTGTCCACATTGATGCTGGGAGAAGTCAGTGCGGTCTGATGACCCCTGAGAGAGGACAGCCAGACACTCACATCTGGTCTCTCCTGGACCTCCTCCCTTTGCTGATTCCAGTCTATGCCCTTTCACTGCCATATACCATAACTGTGAGCAGAGCAGCTTTTGTGAGCTCTGTGAGCTCTTTCAGTTAATCAATGGGTGGTTTTCAGGACTCTTGGCTCACCACAGGAGTAGACACTTTTGGTAAATTTCTTTCTCCTTTGGCCCCCACTGAGTGGTAACTGGCATATTCTAGGTGCTTACTAATCATTTGGAGTATGAATAATTGGAGTTGAAATGGACATGATCTGTGCTATGATTCAGCCCTGTGT
The DNA here is from genome assembly GCF_000298275.1 of Orycteropus afer afer. Classification (NCBI taxonomy): domain Eukaryota; kingdom Metazoa; phylum Chordata; class Mammalia; order Tubulidentata; family Orycteropodidae; genus Orycteropus; species Orycteropus afer. The sequence goes on from NW_006922628.1 coordinate 172,130, forward strand.
TCACGAAGACACAAGGTCACCACCCTAGAGACCTATACAAACTGGGGAGAAGCATAGCCATAGGGGGACAGGCTGTGCATTCCCAAAGTGTCCCACGGCTCACATTTGGACCTACTCAACCTTGACCATCTGTCCCAGTCTCCTTGGGCTGCCATAACCAAAGTACCATGAGCAGGTGGTTTTAAATAACAGAAACTTATTTCCTCATAGTTCAGGGGCTGAAAGACCAAAGCAAAGTCTCTGCCATGTTAGATTATTCTCTGCCAGAAGAGGATGGGTCCTAAACCTAAACCCTTCTAAGTGATGTCTTGTGAAAATAGTAGAATAATCCACACACACACACACACACACACACAGAGGGAGGAGACAGACATCATGTGAAAACCAATCTACAAGCAAGGTAATGCCAAATATTTGAAGCAGAGCCCAGAATCAAGGAGAGAAACCACAGATAAAGCCAGCAGGGCTAAGGCCCTGATGTACACTTTTCATTTCGAGAACTGTTATGAAATCAGTTTCTGCCGTTTAAAGCAAGATGCCTCTTAGAACATGTTAGATTTAGGATCTAACTTACTCTGGTGTGCTGCAATTAACATAACAAAAGAAAAAACATTTCCAAACAGGGTCATGTTCATAGCTACAAGGATTAGGACTTCAACACTTCTTTTTAGGGGACATCATTCAACCATCAAACCATCTGTGTCCCATATGTAAATGGGAATAACCAGCATATCCACCTCAACAGTTGTCAAGAAGGTTAAGTGCATTGAGTGCAGCCATCCACCTCCAATGCCTGGTGCGGTGTAAGCAGTAGTGATGGTTTCAGAAGATGGCAGGAGGACCTGTGATGGAAATGTGAGACCATGCTCCTCTGTTGGACATGTGGGAGACTGTATGCTCTTCTCTCTTGGAAGTGATAGGGTCCATGACACCAAGGCTGACTGGGTTAGCAGGCAGGAGGGTGTGACCTGCCAGCTCAGGTCCTCCCCTGGCTATAAGCAAGAATGGTGGCTCCTAGGGGCCAGTGACAAGGAGTGGCCTGGCCTTGGCTGACAGAACTGGACTTAAGAAAGATAGGATTTACATACTTGACTCAAATTAAGGAAGATTGTTCAGGGAGAGAATGAGATGATTAAAAATGAAAAGTATTAAGAGATAAAACCAGTCGCTGTTGAGTCTGTTGCAACACATGGTGGCCCCATGTGTGTCAGAAGCAGAACTTGGCTCCGCAGGATCTCAGCGGCTGCTTTTTCAAAATTGGATCACTAGGCCTTTTCTCTGAAGTGCCTCTGGGGGGACTCAAACTTCCATCCTTTTGATTAGCAGCTGAGCACATTACTATTTGTGCCGCCAGGCAGATAAAACCAAAAACTAAATTACCGTTGAGTGGACTCTGACTCATGGTGACCCATGTGTTACAGAATAAACTTGTTCCACAGGGTTTTCTTGACTATAATCTTCACAGAACCAGACAGCAGGCTTACTTCTGTGGCACCACTACATGCATTTGAACTGCCAACCTTTAGGTTAGTAATCAAGCACAAACCATGTGTGCCACCTAAGAAGATATGACCTCCCAAAGCTGAGTGTGTCACATGTGTCATTCTCTACTTCTGGGGTGAAAACCTCCAGAAGGGCCTCTGTGGTCTTTATGGTGATGGCAGAGAAAAGGGGACATGGCTCAGCTTGGCCTGCAGTTACAGGCTCTTCAGGGATCACACTTGATTGATCCCATGGAATGATATCTGTGTCCCAAGAAGCATAGCTCTTGCCTGAGCAGCCACAGACATAAACCACAGCTCTTCTCACTCATTATGGGAATGAGAGTTATCAGTCGTAATCAAAGTGGTCAACTTTGAAGTTACCCTTCACATCTCACTGGCCACCTAACAGCAGTCAGTGCCAGCCTCTGCCGGTCTCCATCCTAATTACTCTGCTCCAACCACAGCATAAACAACCAGTGGCACACAACCACTGTGGACTCTCCTCATGCAGCAGGGCAGGCAGATAGGCTTCCATTCCAGGACTCTGCAAGCTTGACAGTAACACACCGAAATATCAAACTAGTCAGCGAGCCACTTCCCAAACCCCCAGAAAGTGTGCAGCACACAGTTGGCCTGACTCACCAGCAGAATGGGCTATGGAGCCAGGGACAATTATTGGACTCCAGACCTTTCCGGAAATCTGCCCCAAGTCAGACATCAGGACCTCGAATTTCAGAGCCCAGTTGCCAAGGGAAGCAGGGCCTGGAGAAATGGGCCTGAGTCCAGCCCTCAAGCAAAACTTTTCTGCAAAGGGCCAGATACTTGATATATTATACTTTGTCTCTGCAGGAACTATGATGTTTTCCACTGCTATGGGTTGAATTATGAGCTCTGGTGGCGTAGTGCCTAAGGCATCTGACTGCTAACCAGAAGGCTGATGGTTCAAACCCACCAGCCACTCCTTGGAAGAAAGGTTGGACAATCTACTTCCAGAGTGATACTGCCTTGGAAACCCAAGGAGGGGTTGCTCTGAGTTGGATCCGACTCAACAGCAGTGCATTAAGAAACATGCAGAAGTCCTAACTCCTGTACCTGTGAGTTGACTCTATTTAGAAAGAGAGTCTTTTTTTCGAAGAAATCAGTTACATCACACTTGCTTACATCACTTACACTTGCAGACTCTGCTGTGTTTCTGGAAAGATCTGGAGTCCAATCATTCCCCCTGGCTCCAAAGCCCGTTCGGCCAGTAAGTCAGGTCACACTTGGTAAGGTGGGTCCTAGTTACAGTGCCTTCAGAGTCTCAGTTTATAAAAGGGGAGAACAGCATGTTACTTTGATAACAACATCACAACTGGGATCTTAAAAGCTTGTGAAAGGCCATCTAAGGTGCAATTATTGGTCTCTTTTCATCCAGAGCAAAGACAAGTGAAGAAAATCTAGATGCATGGAAACAATTAGTCCAAAGGACCACACAAACCCCAAACTCTATGACCTTGAAACCCAGCTACAACTACTGACCACTTTGAAAGAGTCCCCATTAGAAGGTCCTGGATAGAATGGGAGAAAAATGGGGAACAAAATCTTAAAGCAGGCCAAGCTCACTGGTGGAACAGACTAGAGGAATGTCCAAGCCTGGGGTCCCTAGTCACCCTTTGGATCTGGACCTGAACACACCCTCATTGGTTGATTTTTAAACAAATAATAGAAAGGTCTATAAGGTGAACAATAACACTGAGAGATAAGCACTCCTTCAAATAATCAACCATTCAAGATCAAAAGGGCAGCATTTGCCCAAGGACAATGTTCAGAAGGCAGTAAGGGATATTACATCGTGGAGGATTGTAATCGATGATATGAAATAAAATGTGTGTGGATGATCGAATAGGAAATTGATTTTCTCTGTAAACTTCCACCCAAATTACAATTAAAAGTTAAGAAAATGAAAGGGGAGAACAGATACGGAGACACAGTCCTACACAGGAGAAAGACAGCATTTGCAGAATTGCCTACTAACTCAAGAACACCAGAGATGCCAGTGGTTGCCAGAAGCCGGCTGCCACTCATCTCTCAGGGTGTCCTACTGTGTGGCTTGCATATTGCTGTGTTGCTGGAAATGATGCCCCCGGTGTCTCAAACACCAGCAGGGTCACCAGAGGGAGACACAGGTTGAGATAGCCTAGGAGAGAGGCTTGGTGGCCCACTTCTGATAATGACCGAATAAAAACCCCAGGGGTCACAGCAGAGCGCTGTCTGATGCAGGACTAGAAGATGAGCGCTGGGTCGGAAGGCACCCATTCACAGTGGCCACACAACGGGTCCGAGCACACCAGTGGGTGCTGCATGGTGCAGGATCAGACATGTCCTTGGCTGCACGTGGGGAGGCCAGGAGTCAGGGCCACGTGGACGGTTACAACAACAGCAGCAGGTGGAAACTAGAGGACACAAGGAAAGCTCTTCATCTGGGGCCACTCAGCTTCTCTCCTCTTTTCTTTTCTAAATACATTTTATTGCAATATAACTTATGTACAGAGAAAGACACAACACTAAAGCCACTCAGTTTTTCTGTGGTCGCTTGTATGAGTCTTTTTTCACTGTGTAACCAATTACCACAAAGCTAGCAGCTTAATACAGTGCATATTTATGAGCCCTTGGTTTTCTTGCTCAGGACCCTGGGAACTGTTTGCTTGGTCTCCTCAGGCTCTCACAGTTCATGTGTGGCTAGACTGGCTTCCATCCAGGGGCTGGCCCAGGGATTGACCAGCTTCCTAGCTTCTACACTTTGTCAGAATAATCTGTTCTCTGGTGGTGCAGTGCCTAAGGCATTTGACTCTAACGAGAAGGTGGTGGTTCAAACCCACCAGCCACTCCGCCGAAGGAGGACCGGGCAATCTACTTCCATGAAGATTTACTGCCTCAGAAACCCAATGGGTATCACTATGAGTCGGAATCAACTCGATGGCAGTGAGTTTTTTTGTTTGTTTCGTTGGTTTTTTTGCAGCTATAAACTGAGGCTCCCAGCTTTTTAGTGGGTGGCTGCCACAGACCACTCTGAGCTCCTGGAAGTGGCCCGTTGTTCCCTGCCACATGGCCCTCTCCATAAGCCCTCTCACAATACAACACCTTCCTTCCTCAAAGCCAGTGAGGAAGAAGAAGGTAAGCCTTCATCTCATACAGCACAACCTCCTGCCATAGTGCTGCCACCATGCCTGTCAGAGCCAAACTGTGCATCCTAGGGTTTCAGTGGCTGATTTTTTCAGACGTAGATCTCCAGGTCTTTCTTCCAAGGTTTCTCTGGGTGGACTTGAACCGCCAGCTTTTTGCTTAGTGGCCAAGCACATTGACCGGAACACCATGAGTCAGAATCAACTTGACAGCAGCTGGCTTGGTGTTTTGGTTTTAATCACAGAAGTGACATCTCATAGACTCTGCGATGTTCTATTGAATAAAAGAAAGTCAGAGCCCCACCTTGTGTGGACACCTGAGAGTCCACCCCTCACATAACACAAAACAACCACAAACCGCATATAAAGGAATGAGCCTGGCTCTATCCCCATAAATGTACAAACACAGGTTGTGGGCTGGTTTTGTTCCATGGGGAATAGTTTGCCAACCCTCGATATGGACCTTATTTTTAAGAATAAAACAACCAGGTGGAAATGAGTTTGTTCTCTATTATAGTTAATAACATTGGGGTTATATTTATTGTTACAAATGTGTTTGTTAGACTAGGTGAGGAAAGAATTGAGAGTCCATTTTGTCTTTAACAAATTGTATGAGAGGACAAGCTCCCCCTGATGTCACCGCTGATTTGTGCCACACCGTTGCAAAGAGCACACTTTCTGGCAATGATTCCTGAAGGGTCCCAACTGGACCTCTGGACCTGGAGTTGCTCTGTCCTGGCCCCAATGCACCATTGTGCCTGCAGAGATGGAATCTTCCAGAGAGGCCTCTGGGCTCTTCTGTCAGCACCAGTATCACTCTCCTCAGCTCCATGGAAGCCTGCTTCGCTCTTCATGATCGGCCATTTCTCAGATGTCAGACCTTCTTGGATCTTCCCAACGGAACATGATCACCAATACTGGTCCATGAAGCAGCAGCCCCAGTCAGTGGGAAAAACACGTGTATCCAGGAAGGACCAGTGTTTGAACTGAGTTTAGTTTTAAGCTCATCCGGGGGAACTTTCCTAGTGTGAGGAGTTCTGTCTTCCTGTGCAACCTCATAACTGGGGTGGGGACCACACCTAGATAGGGTTTGTATATGAAGAACCCATGTCACCTGGGTTGGGGGATAGACTGAAATAATGAGGGTTGGAATATCAAGAATCCAGGACTTAGAGAACAAGTTACATCATCTGCTGAACCATCAGGAAAGAAAACTCACAAAGAGAAAAACATCAAACTGGACAAAATATGTCTCCAAGTATTTCAACATTTGAAATTAATCAGCAGAGCCATGGAAACAAAGTGAGGGCTCCAGGGCTGCCACTTGGTATGAGTAAATCCATTACTGTTCGTCGGATTTTAGAAGCAGGGCCACTGGCAGGCCCACCTGGAGGGACAGAGGGTCAGAAGGAGAAGGTGTCCTGTTGATGCTGTGCCCCCCAGGCAGCCCACCGTGGCCCGGACGGTCACAGCCTCTCACGTGCTTCTCCAGCGGGCTTGTTCCCCTGTGCCCTTGTGGGCATTCTGACATCATTTAATTATAGATTCACCACAGAGCCACGGGAAGTTCCTCACTGCCCAACAGGTAGGAGGTCCCTCTGGGGTTGGCCTGAGTAGAAACAGAAGTTTCTGCTGAGATGCAACGAGGTCTCATCCCCACTCCCTTGTGGTGCCTTCCCCTCCCTTCCCCCCTCCCTCGCTCCTTCACAGGAACCTCCTAAAGAGGACCCTGCTCCAGTGTTTTCCAGAGCCCTTTTTCATATTCATCTCACACTTGTCAAAATGTTCACACAGCTTCCAAAGCGTTTTACAGCCTGTCAAATATGTAGCTGGATATGAGTCCCGCTGTTTCGTTAATGGATCCTCAACCTCTTTCATTCCCAGAGGATTTTTTATTTAACTTCTGAAATAATAGGTGGAATTTGAATCCTTTCTAGTGACACAATTTACTTTTTCCTCTAATTATCCCTGAGAAAGTACAGCGATAGGCAACAGCATGGGGAGGGGCTGGGAACAGACTAAGACGAGGCACACTCCTGGCCTCTGGAAGCTTGACAAGTGCCTCCGAAAGGTGGAGCCACAGCACCCCATCCTAGATGTCATCTGGGGAAGGGCCAGGCCGGGGCCGCATATATGAAAGTTGCCCAAGAAAAGATCTCTGTCCTGTTGTTCAGGATGATTGTTGTTGTGTTGTTTGTATGCTGTTGAGTCGATTCCCATCACAAAGACCCCGCATGACAAAGTCGGGCTGCCCATAGGGTCTCCTGGGTAACTTTATGGGGGCAGGTCACCAGGCCTTCTGTCCCATGGGGCAGCTGGTGGGTTCGACCTTTTGGTTAGCAGCTCAGTGCTTAACCATTGGCCACCAGGCCTCCTTTCAGTATGATTGCATCCTAAGAAAAAGAGAAACACATTGCCTTGCAGACCCCTCACTTAAGTGTACACATAAACACTCTGATCAGGTTTAATGAATAAAAAGGGACTTCTTAATTCACTTAGGAACCAGGACTTTGAGGGTAAATTATCCAAGGGTTAGGAATTGAATTTGTTCCCCCCAAAAGAGGTATGTTGAAACCCTCTTGTCTTCGTTTTCTACTGTTGCTAGAACAGAAATCCCTTAAGTAGAAAGCTTTAACAAACAGAAATTTATATTCTCATAGTTTGTTGTTGTTGTTGTTGTTAAGTGCCATCGAGTCCTCTCCGATGCGCAGCGACCCTGTGTATGACAGAATGAAACACCACCAGCCTCACGATCCTTGCTATACCTGAGCCCATCGTTGCAGCCACTGTGTCAATCCATCTCGTGAGGGCTTTCCCTTTTTTTGTTGACCCTCCACCTTACCAGGCATGACATCCTTCTCCAGGAAATGGTCCCTTCTGACAACATGACCAAAGTAGGTGAGACAAAGTCTGGCCATTCTCACTTCCAAAGAGCATCCCGGCTGCACTTCCTCCAGGAGAGATTTGTTAGTTCTTTTAGCAGCAGTATTCTCAGCATTCTTTGCCAATACAACTCAAAAGCATCAACTCTCTTCGATCTTCCTTTTTCATTGTCCAGCTCTCACATGCATAAGAGGCTATTGAAAATACCATGGCTTGGGTTAGGTGCCTTCAAGGAGACATCTTTGCTCTTCAGCACTTGAAAGAGCTCTTTTGCAGCAGATTTGTCCAATGCAATATGTTGTCTGATGTCTTGACTGCTACTTCCATTGACATTGATTGTAGAACCAAGTAACATGAAGTCTTTGACAACGTCAATCTTTTCTCCATTTATAGTGATGCTGCTAATTGGTCCCATTGTGAGGATTTTTGTTTTCTTTATATTGGAGTGTAATCCATAGTGCAGACTATAGTCTTTAATCTTCATCAGTAAGTGCTTCAAGTCATCCTCACTTTCAGTATGCAAAGTTGTGTCATCAGCATATTGCAGGTTGTTAATAAGCTTTCCCCCAATCTTGATGCCATGTTCTTCTTCATACAGTCCAGCTTCTCGGATAATTTGCTCAGCATAGATTGAGTAAGTATGGGGAAAGGATACAACCCTGATGCACTCTCTTTCTGATTTAAAACCATGCAGTATCCTCTTGTTCTGTTCAAATGACAGCCTCCTGGTCTAAGTACAGGTTCCTCATGAGTACAATTAAGTGTTCTGGAATTCCCATTCTTCTCAATGTTATCCACAATTTGTCATGATCCACACAATCAAATGCTTTTGCATAATCAATAAAACACAAGTAAACATCGTTCTGTTATTCTTTGCTTTCAGCCAAGATCCATCTGACATCAGCAATGACATCCCTCCTTCCATGTTGTCTTCTGACATGAAGCTTGCACTTCTGGAAGTTCTCTGTCAGTATACTCGCCACAACCATTTTTTAATAAACTTTAATAAGATTTTACTTACATGTGGTATTAATGATATTGTTTGATAATTGCCACATTTTATAGGATCACTTTTCTTTGGAATGGGTATAAATATGGATCTCTTCTAGTCAGTTGGCCAATAGCTGTCTTCCAAATCTCTTGGCATAGCCAGGTGAATGCCTCCAGCGTGGCATCCATTTGTTGAAACATCTCAATGGGTATTCCATCAATTCCTGGAGCCTTGCTCTTAGCCAATTCCTTCAGTGTGGATTTGACTTCTTCCTTCAGTACCATTGGTTCTTGAACATTGACCAATTATTTTTGGTACAGTGACTCTGTGTATTCCTTCCATCTTCTTTTGATGTTTCCTGCATCATTTAACATATTACCCATAGAATCTCTCAATATTGCAACTCGAGGCTTAAATGTTTTCTTCAGTTCTTTCAGCTTGAGAAATGCTGAGCGTGTTCTCCCTTTTGCTTTCCAACTCTATGTCTTTGCATGTTTCATTTAATAATTGACTTTGTCTTCTCAAGCTGCTCTTTGAAATCTTCTGTTGAGCTCTTTTATCTTGTCATTTCTTCCATTTTCTTTAGCTACTCTGCATTCAAGGACAAGTTTCAGAGCCTCTTCTGATATCCATTGTGCTCTTTTCTTCCTTTTCTGTCTTTATAATGACCTTTTGCTTTCTTCATGGATGATGTTTTTGATGTCATCCCACAGTTGCTCTGGTTTTTGGTCATTGGTGTTCAATGCATCACATCTCTTCATTAGATAGTCTCTAAGTTCAGGAGGGATATAATCAAGGTCATATTTTGGCTCTCATGTACTTGTTTTAATTATCATCACCTTCAACTTGAACTTACATATGAGCAGCTAATGGTCTGTTCCACAATTAGCTTCTGGCCTTGTTTGGGCTGGAGATGTTGAGCTTGTCCATCGCCTCTTGCCACAGATATAGTCGATCTCATTCTTGTGTACTCCATCTGGTGAAGTCCACATGTATAGCATCATTTGTGTTGTTGAAAAAAGGCATTTGCAATGAATAAGTTATTGGTCTTGAAAAATTCTATCATGTGATCTCCAGCCACATCTCTATCACCAAGACCATATTTTCTGACTACTGGTGATTCTTCTTTGTTTCCAACTTTTACTCCAATCACCAGTGATAATTAATACATGTTGATTGTATGTTTGGTCAATTTCAGACTGCAGAAGTTGTTAAAATTGTCAATTTCCTCATCTTTGGCTTTGGTGATTGGTGTGTAAATTTGAATAATAGTAGTAGTAACTGGTCTTCTTTGTGGGGTAGGGTTATTATTCTTTCACTGAAAGCATTGTTCTTCAGGAGAGATCTTGAAATATTTCTTTGTGATGACAAATGCCACGCCATTCCTCTTCAATTTGTCATTCTCAGCATAGTAGCTTATATAGTTGTCTTATTCAAATTGGCCACAACCTATCCATTTCACCTCACTAATGCCTAGGATAGGAGCTCTAGTAGCATAGTGGCTAAGACACTTGACTGCTAACCAGAAGGCTGGTGGTTCAAACCCACCAGCCACTCCTCGGAAGGAAGATGGGGCAATCTACTTCCGTAGTGATACTGCCTTGGAAACCCAAGGAGGGGTTGCTATGAGTCAGGGCTGACTCGAGGGCACATAACAACAACAACAACAACAACGCCTAGGATATCTATCTTCATGGGTTCCATTTCATTTTTGACAATTTCCAATTTTCATACATTCATACTTTGTACATTCCATGTTCCTATTATTAACAGATGTTTGCAACTATTTCTTCTCATTTTGAGTCATACCACATCAGCAAATGGAGGTCCTGAAAGTTTTACTCTATCCACATCATTAAGGTTGTCTCTACTCTGAGGAGGAAGCTCTTCCCCGCTTGTATATTGAGTGCCCTCCAACCTGATGGCCCATTTTTTGGCACTATATCAATGTTTTAGGGCTGTTCATAAAATTTTCCATCACAGCTCCCAAATAATATATCAGACAGTGTTTGTGGTGGTTATGTTTGTGTGTCAACTTGGCTGGGCCTGGTTGAGTGCCTGGGCAGCTGATGGTAGCTATTCCCCATGATGAGACTGGTAATCAACTCCATGGTGGAATCTATTGTGAGCAGCTGAGTAACTGCCTTAGGAATGTGGTCTGCTTTCTGTATGTAAGGAGAAGCCTTGGGGAATAGTCTCTAGCTTATGGCATGCTTGAACCCTACATGTAGCCATGTCATTGTTCAGCAGCCTGCCATGCTCTGCCAACCTTGGGACTTTCAATAGACTTGAATTAATGGCCTGCCGTGTGGTTTGGTAACATCAGGACTGTGCCATTTCATTTGTTGACCTTGGGCTTGTTAGCCTCAGCAGCCAGTAGCTGTCTGAGTGAAGAGATACCTCTAGCTTCAGTGAGCCGGGAACAAGAGGCAGAGCTGAAGCTCATGGTCTAGGGGCTTTCACATAGCCCCTAGAGCCTGGCACTTTGAACTCAGACTTAAAGCCTCCAAATGGTAAGAATAAACTCCTGTTTGATAAGGCCATCCCATTTGTGGTATATTTCCTGTCAGTGTGGCACTGAACAGTGTTTAAGTGCTATTCTTAAAAGTTTTCACTGGGAAATTCTTTGAGAAGTGGATGACCTCTTCCTTCTTCTGTGTCTGTCTTATTCTGGAAGCCCCACTGAAACCTGTGCACTATGGGTGACCCTGTTGACATTTGAAACACCAGTGGCATAGCCTCCAGACTCACAGCAACACACAAGCCACCACAATATGACAAACTGACAGACAAGTTGGTCTCCCTTAGCTAGTCCAAACCACTCCACTCACTTCCTGGTCTATCTTAACTGTTCCAAACCCTCACAGTTTAGGAGGCTAGCAGTCCAAATGCAGTGTTCCAGCTCTAGAGGAAGGTTTCCCCTCCCTCTCTACACGCCCCCTCCCTCTCTCTCTCCCTCCTTCTGTCTCTCCCCCTCCTTCTCTCTCTGCTCCCTCCTTCTTTCTCTCCCCCCTCCTTCTCTCTCTCTCCCTCTCTCTTTCTCTCTCTCTCCTTCTCCCTCTCTCTTCTCCCTCTCTTTCCCTTTCTGTCTCTCTCCCTTTCCCTCTCTCTCCCTCTTTCTCTCTCTCTCTTCCTCCTCCCCTGCCTTTGTCTCTTCAGCTTCTATTCTCTAGTTCCTTAATGATCTTCATGTGGCATGACACCTACCCTTCCCCATCTGTTTCTTTTCTTCCTTGGTTAATATGGTCCTCTGTATGTCAAAAGAGATTGATTTAAGACTATGTTAATCCTGTCTCAATAACATAACAAAGAAAACCCATTCCTGCAGCTACAAGAAACAAACCTAATATCATCAAGTTGATTCTTACTCAGACCGATCCTCATTTGGGTTTCCAAGGCTGTAAATCTTTATGGAAGTAGATAGCCTCATTTCCCTTCCATGGAATAGGATTTAGGATTTACAACACATATTTTGTGGGGGCACAATTCAATCCATAATATCCTAGCCCTTAGTACCTATGAATTAGACTTTGTATGGAAATAGGGTCTTTGAAGACTTTATCAATTAACATGAGGTCCTACTGGAGTAAAGTGGGTCTTGATCCCACCTGAGTAGTGTCCAATGAAAAAAGGAGATGAGACACAGAGAAAGACAGAAAAGAAGGGCCATGTGAAAGCAAAGGCAGACACAGCTGCATACCAAGGAAGACCAAGGGTTGTGGGAAGCCACCAGAAACTAGGAGAGAGCCATGGGACAGTTTCCCTCTCAGAGCCTCAGAAGAAATCATGCAGCCAACACCTCAATTTGGACTTGTAGCCTCGAGAAGGGTAAGAGAACAAATTTCTGTTTTGTAAGGCCGCACGCTTTGTAGTGCCTCATTATGGCATCCCAGGAATCTAAGACATGAGCCATTGCTGCTCTGAGAACCCTCCTCCTTTCTGGCCCAAAGAAAACACTGACGGCCAGGGCCTTGCAGCCCTTCTTCTGCACACAGAGCCCTCTGAGGACTGTGGTCACCCAGGGCACCACCGGATCAGGGTCTGTTTCTTCCTGGCCTGCCTTTCAAGGCAAGGGTTGCCATGGAAACTCCACAGGTTCCTTTGCAAATTCCTCCACTGTTTAATTTTAAGCTGGGAATCACCGTGAACACCCAAGTAAAATAACCTTCTGTTTAAAAAGAGCTTGTCTCCCATTTGCAAGCTGAGTGAAACATTCCCCGAAAGACTGTGCACACCATGGGGAAAAGCTGAGATAAGGAACACATCGATGTGCTAATTCCCAGATTCAGACAGTCAGGAGGGAAACACTGGATCAGAGTGAGTGGGAGAAGCTGCACTGTCTGTATTCGGGGCAGGCCAGCAACTACAGCACTCTTTTCAGGCTCCTGGGCTGCAGGCAACCATGTCCTTTACACACAGCATTAGTGACTCTAGGCTAGAGAGAGAGCTTCTGAATCATAGACGCTTAATATCTGAAAATTAGCTAAAAATGTATAGGACTTAATTCTCATTGGCATTCAACTTTTTACTTGCTTGCCATTTACTCACTTATTCATTAACCAGATATTTATGGAAAGACTATAATGCGCCAGGCACTCTATGAGCTTTGGGAAAGCAGCAGCACATGAAACACAATTATCTTCTGGAGTCTTGCTGGGGAAGGAAGGTGGGAGGTGAAGGTGGGAGGAGGCTTGGGGAGGGCTGAGTTGGAGGAGTGGAGGTGTGTGCATATCTGGTTGCATGGAGGGATGGATGGCATGTGAGCTGAGTCCTGGGTGCCTTGTGGAGACAATGGGAGCAAGCAGACAGACTAGAACTCAGTTAACCATATGTCCAGGTTTTCCCAGAACAGTTCGATCTAACACCTATTTTCCTACTCTCTGAAGTGCTCCAGACAATAGCAATGTTTCAGGGCTATTCACAAAGTCTTCCAATAATGTCTCAGATGGTGTTCCACTGCTACTCATAAGGTTTTCACTGGCTGTTTCTTTGAGAAGTGGATGGCCCCTTCTTTCTTCCAAGTCTGTCTTAGTCTGGAAGCTCTGCTGAAACCTGTCCACCATGGTGACCGTGCTGGTATTTGAAATACTGGTGGCATAACCTCCAGCCTCACAGCAACAAGCAAGGCACCACAGGAGGACACACTGACAGATGAGTGGTGGAAGACAAGCCTCTCAGATGGGAAGGCACTCACACTATGACTGGGGAAGAGCTGCCGCCTCAGGGTAGAGTTGACCTTAATGACGTGGATGGAGTGAAGCCTTTAGAACCTCCATTTGCTGATGAGGCATGTGATAGAGCTGTGTGTCAACTCGGCTGGACCACAATTCTATGATGTGGGCTATTCCCATGAAGGGATCGGATGTATATGTTTTAAGCAGCCAATCCATTGAAAGGGAGTTTCCCTAGGATATGGCCTGCTTCCAATATATTTATGGACATCCTGGGAAAAGAGACACTTCTGTGGATCAGGATCCTGTTGTGCTGCCTACAACTGTCCATGAGTGAACAATCCACCATTTAACCTGGAGATCTTGGATTCATCATTTGTTGGAGTCAGTAGTTGGTATACTGCCTGCTAACCTTGAGCTTGACAACCTCGGCAGCTGTGTGAGTTGGGAAAAGCCTCCAGCTTGATGTTTGATCCAAGAACTTGGGACTTTCCAGCTTCTATAACTGTGTGTGTTGTTTTCTAAGATAAATTTCTCTTTCTATATATGTCTACCTAAGCTTACTGGTTTTGCTTCTCTAGAGAACCAGACTAACACAAAGCATGACTCAAAATGGGAAGATACAGCTGCAAAAATCCAGTAATAATTGGGATGGGGAATGTATGACGTATGAATGTAGGAAACTTGGAAATTGTCAAAAATAAAGTGGAATGCAAAAAGATTGGTATCCTAGGCATTAGTGAGCTGGAATGGACTAGTTTCGGCCATTTTGAATCAGACAAACATATAATCTACTATGCCAAGAATGACAAATTGAAGAGGAATGGCATGGCATTCATCATCACAAAGAATGTTTCAAGATCTATTCTGAAGTACAATGCTGTCAGTAATAGGATAATATCAGGAAGATTGGGCAATCTACTTCTGTAGTGACACAACCTCGGAAACCCAAGGAGAGGTCACTATGAGTCAAATCTGACTCAATGACAGTGAGTTTTGTTTTTTTTTTAATAAGGAAGACCAGTTAATACTATTAGTATTCAAATTTATGCACCAACCACCAAAGCCAAAGATGAGGAAATTGAAGATTTTTATCAACTTCTGCAGCCTGGAATGCACTGAACCTGCTGTTACACAGGCAACGCCTCATACCAAAGTCTATTTATCCATCCATTCAACTGTTGATGGACATTCGGGCTGTTTACAGTTTGGAGCTATTAAAAATGAAGCCATTATGAATATTCATATTTAAGTCCTTCCCTAGACATATGATGTCATTTCTCTTAGGTGAATGCCTGGGAGTAGAATGGCTACCTCATACAGTCGATGTACATTTCACTTTTTAAGTAACTGCCAAATATTTTTCCAAAGTATTATGTCATTTTACATTCCCACTAGCAACACAGCCACATCTTCCGATTGATATTTACCTACCTACCTACCTATCAATCATCTATCTATCTTTATATCTACTTTTCTACATATCTTTATAGCTATGCATCTTGATCTTGTAACCTTCAACTTCTGTGAACTCACTTACTATTTCAGTTCACCCACTAGTTCTTACAGTTCTGGGTTTTTGTTTTGCTTTGTTTTCCTTTATATCCCATCAGACTTTCTATATAATTAATCACATTGTGTATGAACTAGCACAATTCTTTCTTTACAAATAGGATGCTTTTTATTTCTTTCTCTTGCCTTATTAAACTGGCTGCTATCCATGACAAATTTGGGTAGAAATAGTGAGAACAGAACTCCTCTCTGCTGTTCTCAATCTAGGGGGGACACTTTTGTTCTTTCACCATCAAGTGGGATTTTGCTGTACGTTTTTCACAGCTGAAAGATAGAGCCCATTTTTCCACAGCTATTTTGCTGAGGCGTTATATTATATAATGGGTGTTGGACTTTGTCGAATTACACCTTCCACATCTATTGAGATGATTGTGTGGTTTTAGTCTGTTTATGTGGTAATGTAATTATATTGATTGATTTTTGAATGTTAAATATATTCATATTCCTGGCCTAAACTCTTCAGGTTGAGACATATTAACCTTCTTATATATTTTTTTGGATTTGATTTGCTAAGTTTATGTTGCAATTTATGCCTTCATATCCATGAAGGACATTAGGCTAAAGTCTTCTTTTAACACAGCATCTTTGCTTTGTATCAGGAAAAAAGTGGCATCAGATGATAAAATGGGAAGTACTCTTTCCTTTTTAATGTGTAGAATGGGTATTATTTCTTCCTTTAATGTTTGAGCCTTAGGTTCTGTTTGTGTGGAAGTTTTAAATTCAATTCAATTTTAAAATAGACACAAAGACGTTCATATCATCAGTTTCTTCATGAGTAAGCTTTTGTTATTTGTGTCATTCAGGGAGTTTGTCAATGTCATCTAAGTTGCTGATTCTATCAGCATAAACTTGTTTGTAATATTTTCTTATGATTCTTTTCATATCTGTAATGTCTGTTAAGATTCCTCATCCACTCCTGATTGGTAATTTATGTCTCTCTCTTTTCTTCCTGGTCCGTCTGGCTAGATGTCTATCAATTTTATTAATATTCTCAGAGAATCAGGATTTGCTTTTGTTTTTCTCCACTGTTTCTCTGTTTTCTTCAATGCCATTCATTTCCACTGTGATTTTTATTCTTTATTTTCCTCTGTTTACTTTGGGTTCATTTTCCTAATTTTTTAAAGTGGAAGCTGCGGTCATTGATTTGAGATCTTCTCCTTTGATAATGTAAGCAACTGCCAATGAACAAGGAAGAAGAGGAAGAGTTGATGCCTTTGAATTGTTGGGTTGGCAAAGAATATTGAAAATACGGTGGCCTTCCAGAAGAATGAACAAATCTGTCCTAAAAGAAGTACAGCCGGAAGGCTCCTTGGAAGTGAGAGTGGCCAGACTTTGTCTCCCTACTTTGGTCATGTTGTCAGAAGATGCCATTCCCTGGAGAAAGATATCATGCTTAAGTAGAGAGTCGTCGAAAAAAGGGGAAGATCCTCAACAATACAGATTGACACAGTGTTAGCAAGGAGGGCTCAAGCAGAGCAAGGATTGTGAGGATGGCTCAGGACCGCACGGTGTTTGCTTCTGTTGCAAACAGGATCATTGTGAGTTGGAATTGAACTGATGGCACCTAACAACAATAACCACAATGTAAACACCTAGAGTTTAACTTTTCCCCAAACACTTCATTGGTAGCACATTTTGATATGTCATTGCCTCATCTTCCTCCTGTCCAAAATACTTCTTAAATTTCATTTTAATTTATTCTTACACTCATGGGTTATTTAAAAGATGTTATTTTGTTTCCAAATGTGTGGGGATTTTTCTAAAGATCTTTCTATAATTAATTTCTAATTTAATTCTGTATTGACTCCATCAACCAGAGCATACACTTTGTATGACTTTGATCCTTTACAGTTTACTGAGACTGAGTTTACAACCCAGAGTTTGGTCTGTCTTGATAAGAGTTCAATGTGCATTTGGAGAGAATGTGTTCTGCTGCTGTTGGGTGGAGTGCTGTGTAAACATCAATCAGGTCCTGTTGGACAACTGACGTTATAGTGCTGTGGTGGTCAAGTCGATTCCAGCTTATAGCAACTGCATGCAACAGAGTACAATTCCTCCATAGTGTTTCCTAGGCTGTCATCATTATGAGAGTAGACTGTTAGGCCTTTTCTCTGGAAGATCTGCTGGGTGGGTTTAAACCACTGATCTTTCAGGTAGCAGACAAGCACTTAAACTATTGCATCAATTGACAATGTTTCTTGACTCTTCTGTACCTTTACCAATTGTCTATTTGTTCTGTCAGTTACTGATCAGGACATATTGAAACCTTTGACTATAATGTGGATTTGTCTATGGGTCTATCAGTCTCAGTTCGTATGTTAAAGCTTAGTTCTGTTTTCAGGTGAATAAACACTTTAGATTGTTGTGTGCTGTTGATGTGTTTATCCCTTTATAAACGCACAATGACCCTTTCATGTCCCTTCCCACTAACTAAAACATCTGTGTCTTCTCCTGGTGATTGTCAGTTTGTCGCTACTTCTCATCATTATGCATCATGCATTCCTACTTCTTTGCAAGCCTCATAATTTTTCATTGGATGTAAACATTGTGATTTTGGCTTGTTGAGTGCTGAATATTCCCATATTCCTAAAAAACATCATGGGGCTCTGTTATGGAATGTGGTTTTGTTGCCTGTAAACAGGTCCATCATTTAGAGACTTTATTAGGACTTCTAGCAGAACAGAGCAGTCTCCCCACCTCTGGGGCAAGCCCTTCTCTGTGCTCTACCCACTGAAATAAGCCTAATTCATGTTTGTTTGTGTGTCTGGCTGGTGGGTGCAAGGACAATTCCCAGCCCTCAGTGACCACTAGGCACTGTGATGTTACCCTTCCAGGTGTTTTGTTTTGTTTTCCTGATCCAGCACTTTCCTCACATGCATGTGGTCATCAATACTCATAAATATTTGATGGAGACACTGCCCCCCCCCCGCAGAGTTCTGTAATTCTTTCTGAAGCTCTCTCCTCCCCATCCTCTGTCCTGTGAATGTCATCTGACTTGGTCTCTTGTGCTTCAAAATGCATGAACCTGGACTCTCAGCTCCATCTTCTCAATTCAGATGACCCGCTGAGCTCCACCTGGGCTCTCCCTCAACATCGTAGTCTGGGGAATCATAGGATTCAGCTCACATGTTTTCTATCGGGGATCACTGTTGTTTGTTACCTTGTATCCAGCCTCTCCTATTTTGGACATGTTGTCAGGAGGGAATAGTCCCTGGAGAAGGACATCGTGCTGGGTAAAATAGAGGGTCAGTGAAAAAGAGGAAGACCCTCAATTGGATGGATTGGCACAGTGGCTGCAGTGATGGGCTCAAGCCCAGCAACGATTGTGAACATGGAGCAGGACCAGGCAGGGTTTCAGTCTGTTGTACACGGGGTTGCTAAGATCTGAAACCAACTCAGCAGCACCTGTCAACAACAATAACATCCAGTGCCATGAAGCTGGCTGTTTCCTAGATTTTGTCCATTTTTGGGTTGTCTCATGTGGAAGGATGTGTTTGGTGCCTGTTATCCCATTTTTTATGGAAGCGTAAGTTCTCACTCAAAGTCTTCAGTGGCTCTCCATTACTTATCAGACTTCTCCTCCTAGTCTTCCACACTAATGCCACCTTCCAGCCAATGGTCAATTCAAGGCCCATCTCTTCTATGGCACTCTCCAGCACCAATGCCCTCTGTGTACCACCTCCTCAGTCTACACAGCCTGATGACAAGAGGGTACAACCATTCTTCCATTTAGTTCAATGAGAGTTTTTTCCTAGTTAATTTAACTAATGATTTACCAATTTCTGTTATGACAGATGTAAGACTAGGTGGTGGGCCTGCATGTGTGGCTGGGTAGTGGGAATTGGGTGAGGGGTATGATGTGCTGTGATGGGGTGAGGGGAAGCTGCTACCCTTGAGGCACGAATGCCCAGCCCGTCTCAGGAGTTAAATGATCAACACATATGCACTGTTGTAAGGTGCCATCAAGTTGGGCCCGGACTCACAGTGACCCCATGCCTAATGGGAGTGGACCACGTGGTCCATAGGGTTTTCCTTGGTTCACTGTCAGAAGTCGACCACCCAGCTTTTCCTCCTAGTCTGGGTTAGTCTGGAAACTCCACTGAAACCTGCCCAGTGTCACACCAACACACAAGCCTCCCGGACAGACAGATGGCAGCTGTGCCTGGGATGCATTGGCCGGGAATTGAACCAGGGTCCCCATACGGAAGGAAGACTTCTACCATAGAACCACCACTGCCCCTCAATCAGTGTTGAGTGAAATGTGAATGAATTTGCCATGAATTCCTGAGCTGATCTGCCTGGAAGGGAAAATAAGCAAAAGTGGCCATTCCTTGAAACTCCTCATTTTTTGCTTTGGACACATTCCAGGAACACAGCAAAGTGCAGTCTTAGGATTTCAGTCTAAGTGTCTTTTTGGGGTGAATTTTCAGCCACTGTCGACTCGAGCACGGGCTGCTCGGGGGGCACCAGACTCAGAGCAGGTTTTATCCGTCACATGACAGCTCCCCCATTACTTCCCAGCCCTCTGCAGGTGCTCTTGTCAAACTCCCGACCCAAGCAACTGGCCTTATATGGCAAAAAGAAGACAGTGTTGGGGGAATTCTTTCCCTCTGGCGATCAGCATTTCATTTTTTCCTCTTTCAATTCTCCACTAAGGGCTAACTTTACAACTTTTATTATAATATACTTTATGTTCAACAGTGAAACTTTACTGCAACATATGCCGACTTTATATATTCACACATAAAGCATATTTTTAAAATTCTTCGTCAGAGGCTCATAATGCAATATTAAACCCATACCATATTTCTCCATAAAAAAACATTCAGTTCTTTGGAAAATGTTATTAAGACCTGTGACTCGGGGGTGCGGGATGCTGCAGCGTGTGTGGGCATCTGGCTGGCGTGGGATAGGAGTAGAGAGTCACCTGGTGGTGGGGGATGGCGGACAGTCCTCGGCTGTCCCTGAGGAAACAGCGAGGGTGCTGAAATAGGAGCAGGGCTGCCTGTGTGGGAGTCTCTTTGCTGGACAAGGCAGCTGCAAGGCCGGGGTCACAGGGGAGAGCAGTCCACCTCTGTTTGGAAAATGGGATGTCACATCAGAAATTACTGGCGGCCACTTTTTCTCAACAGGAGAGCCCAGCTGGACTGGACAAAATTGAAACAATACCTTCCAGTAATCCTAGCTCTTTTGGGATTAGCGCCTGGTCTCAGGAAATCCCTGTAAACCTGGCAATTCTGATGATTACAAATGGTACATTTTTGTCCTCAGTCCAAACCCAGCAGATTTATTTTGAGATTGTCTTTGACACTTTGCATTATGTTTGTAACTGAATGACCCACGCCAATAGGAATAGAATGGCCACTTACTTCCAGTGGCCTCACCTCATCCCCAAGCCGCTCGGAGCCAGCACCTGGCCAGCATGGCCACTGGGAAGGGCACGTGTGACTTTTAAATTATTATTATTTTTAATTCTCACAGGCCCCTTATGTGGTCATATTTCAGATTTATTACTTAATAAATCAGAATGGGCTTCCTTGGAAAGCTTGAGGGAGATTCAGTAACACACAGTGAGCCAAGGCTGGGACCACTCTCCATGCTGGGGACTGTAGACACAGGGGCCAAGGCCGTGGACACTGTAGGCCCAAGAAGGGGTCGTTTGCTTGGCCAGAGCGTGAGTGGGAAGTCACAGGAGATTCCTCCCATAGGTGATGCCCATGAGGGTCTGAGAATGATGGAGTGCAGCACGTGAAGCAGCAGTGACCCCAGGAGTGGCAGCAGGTATGGCGACCTTGGGACGCTAGGAAACTACAGCGTGGAAGGGACTCCAAGCACTTGGCTGTTAACCAGTTGGGGTTTCCCTGGCTCCAACTCCTGGAGCCCCTCTGAGTGAGAGGAGACGTGTGCTCCACAGGGCTGCTGCGGCCTGATTGCCCATGTCCCTCCAAGGACCTCCCCACACAGCTGTTGCTAGAAGATAAATGGAGAAAGGTAGAGTAGGGTGAGGTGACAAGGAGGTGCTGAAACACAGAGAGCCTTGTTACCTAACTTAACAGCTTAAATGCCTTTCGATACCCTATGAGGACACTGAAGATTTTTAAGAAAGAGAAGGAAGTGTTTAGGTATCCAATTTTCATATGTGTGTGTGTGCATGTGTGTGTGAGTGGGTATGTGTGCCTTTATTTCTGTTTATATGTGTGCATGTGTCTAGGTGAGAATGTATGAATATGTGTGTGAGTATGTGTGTGTGTATTTGTGTGCATGTGTGTGACTATGTATATGTGTGTATATGGGTGCATGTGTGTGTGAGTGTGCATGTGGGTATTTGTGTTTATGTGTGTGAGTATGTTTGAGCCTGTGTTTGTGAGTTGTACATGTGTATATGTACATTTGTGTGTACATATGTGTTCATATCTGTGTATGAGCATGTGTGCGACTGCATGCATGTATATGTGTGTGCATGTGTGTGAGCATGTACATGTGTGTGTGGGGTGTCTATATGTTTGAACATGTGCGTGTGATTGTGCACATATGCATATGTGTTCATGTGTATGTGGCTGTGCATGTGTGCTTAGGTGTGCATGTATGTGTGGTTGTGTGCTGTCTCACTCACTTCTTTTCCTTCTGAGTTTGCATCCAGCATTATGCTTTAATAAATGTTATCATTTTGACATGTGTTTTAGCTCTTTTTTAAAAAAATTGCTACTGTTGTTCCTGTCCTCCCTCCTAGATAATGCTCCTGCCTCCCTCTGTTCCCGGGGTAAATTGAACTCTTCTTTGTGATGTTTTAAGTTGCAGACTGTTGTACAGATGTAACAATAAACAGTGTTAGTGGGTGCTAAGCTGTGTAGGACTTTGCTCTTTGTGAGTCATCATAAGGTTTTTGTGAGATGTTTTTCATGTTGATTTAGTCAGTCTTTCAACAAACACTTATTTAGCAGTGTATTACATGTAGATGGCCACAGTTCTTGCCCTTCCACCAGTAGCTGGATTGGTCTGCACAGCCTTTAAGCCTGTATTGGTCACTCTGGTTGGCAGTGGACAATCAGACATCAGTGGACTCAACGCTAGCAGAGGTTTGGAAAGTGTCTGCCTGTGCTGACTCGTCCGCTTGCTACTCTTGGAACAAGGCAGGTCTAGCCTCCTGGGTGCTGGAGATGCATCATCCTGTCCACCCCATCACCCCAGCTGACAGCCAGCCAACCCCAAGGGGCAGGGTTACCCAGCTAGTTAGCAGCTGTTCAGTATACAGAAGAGAGCCCGGACCAGACTGCCAACCCACAGAATCCTGAGGAAAATGGTAATGAACTTCTGGGGTGATTTGCCATATACCCTTTTAGACCCTGGAAATACAGAAGTGAATGAAACGACAATAGCACACTAGCCACCATAGAGTTGATTCCGACTCATAGAGGCCCCATAGGACAAAGCAGAATTGTGCCATAGGGTTTTCAACGTTGTCAATCTTTATGGAAGCAGACTGCCTCATCTTTCTCCCACAGAGTGGCTGGTGGATTCGAACTGCTGACTTTTTGGTCACTGTGCCACCAGAGCTCCCAAGATATTACCTACCATCAAAGAGCCTATAGAGGAGTATAATACATGTTGTTAGATGTCACAGAGTTGACTGTGGTTCATGGTAACATTATGAATAATAGACTCACAGTCCTGTGTCATCACGTCCATGAGTAATAACATGTTTGCAGCCATGGTGTAGCCACTGTGTCAGGCCACATCATCTAGGTCTCCCTCACCTGTGCAGACCTTCCACGCTACCAAACATGGTGGCCTTCTGCAGCGATCAGTCCCTCC
This sequence comes from Orycteropus afer afer, assembly GCF_000298275.1. Taxonomy (NCBI): domain Eukaryota; kingdom Metazoa; phylum Chordata; class Mammalia; order Tubulidentata; family Orycteropodidae; genus Orycteropus; species Orycteropus afer. Next base: position 195,204 of record NW_006922628.1, read on the forward strand.
TGATGACATGTCCAAAGTAAGCAACTTGAAGTCCCAGACAGTGTTCCATGGCAGTCATGTGTGCCTGGCACACATGATGTCACCATGAGTGGGAATCAACCCTGTGACAACTGGTTACATTTTATCACAATAAAAATAGAAAAAAAATCATTTGCAAAGATATAATACCCAGAAATCCCCTAGTCCCCATCAATCTGTTCTGACCCTCCTCTGTCACTATTCTGAAACTTCCCAGAGGACCAAGGGTGCGGGAGGGGCAGGTGGGCAGAATGTCACCAACACAGGCCAGTCAGCCAGCCCTCAGCAGGCACACCCATCCAACTACAGAGCTCTGCTGGCTAAGCCCAATCACCACCATCCACATCTGCCTTCTGTTCCTGCAAGTGTGTCCACCTCTGGTCCTCCATCCTGACCTTACTCACTGGGGCCAGAGGCAGGGGGCTGAGGTGAGTATGCTAATTAATGGGCAGAAAGAGAGATAACAAGGCATGGCTGTCACCAGGCCTCCAGCCACTGAGATCCTGGGAGGAACAGCAAGGAAGCTTGTCTGAGTTTGTTTCCAAACCTATTTCAGTCCTTGAACTTCATGTGAACATTAACACTCTGTCTCACCATGAGATGAGCAGCAATGGATTTGGAAAGGGCGAGTCTCAGAATACATGCAATTAGAAGCAGAAGGCAGAGAAATGTTCGCATCTACAGTGAAAGGCCCTGGAGGGAGGGGTAGAGTGGTGGAGAGAGTGAAAGGGACATGCTGGCACCAGACAGAAGCCAGAGGACAACACCTCATTCCCTGAGGGAAGAGAAGCAGGTGGAGAAGGCCTCATCTGTGCAGCTACTAGAGCCAGCATGCCTCTTGCCTGTCTATTGCAGGCTCTATCTCCAGCCATCCAACTGATTTCCCAGACTTTCCCCGAAGACCCTTGATGGAGTAACAATTCCCTCTTTTTTTATCAGCAGCCACTCCTTTACCTTCAGCTTTGAGGAAAATATTCATTCACCTCCAGTGACTTCACTAACAGGCATGGGGCACAGGCCAACCAGGCATAGGTGGGGCTTTGTCCTCCGTAAGGGACAGAATTGTGCCTCCAGAAAGTTGTGGAAGTCCTGATCCCAGTACCTGTGTGTGTGGCCTTGCTTGCAAATAGGGTCATTGCAGATATTTTCAGTTACTATGAGGTCAGATCAGAGCAGGGTGGGGACTGATGTCTGGGGCTGGAGGCCCCAGCAGCCTTGTGTCCAGAATCAATAGTTGTTGTTGTTATGTGCCGTCGAGTCATCTCCAACTCATAGCAACCTCATGTACAACAGAACAAAACACTGCCTGGTCCTGTGCCAGCCCCATGATCGTTACTATACCGGAGCCCATTGCTGCAGCCACCATGTCAATCCATCTTGTTGAGAGCCTTCCTCTTTGTTGACACTTCACTTTACCAAGCATGACATCCTTCTCCAGAGAATGGTCCCTTCTGACAACATGGCCAAAGTAAGAGACGAAGTCTGGCCATTCTTGCTTTCAAAGAGAATTCCAGCTGTACTTCTTCCAGGACAGATTAGTCAGTTCTTCTGGAAGTGGGTTGTGTCAGGTGCATCTTAGTCTTCAAGGACATATATTTGCCCTTCAGCACTTGAAAGAGGTCTTTTGCAACAGACTTGCCCAATGCAATACGTCATCTGATGTCTTGACTGCTGCTTCCATTGGGGTTGATTGTAGAACCAAGTAATATGAAGTCTTTGACAGCTTCAATCTTTTCTCCATTCATCGTGATGCTGCTTATTGGTCCAGTTGTGAGGATTTTTGTTTTCTTTATATTGAGGTGTGATCCATACTGTAGACTGTAGTCTTTAATACTCATCAGTAAATGCTCCAAGTTATCCTTACTTTCAGCAAGCAAAGTTGTGTCGTCTGCATATAGCAGGCTGCTAATGAGCCTTCCCCAATCCTGATGTCACATTCTTCATCATATATTTCACCTTCTTGAATTACTTGCTCAGCATACAGATTGAATAAGTATGGTTGAAGGCTAGAACCCTGACACATTCCCTACCTGATTTTAAGCCATGCAACATCCGCTTGTTCTGTTTGAACAACAGCCTCCTGGTCTATGTCATGAGGATAAGCACAATCAAGTGTCTGGAATTCCCATTCTTCTCAATGGTAACCATAATTTGTTAGGATCCACACAATTGAATGCTTTTGCATAGTCAGTAAAACACAAGTATCTTTTTGGTATTCTTTGCTTTGAGCCAAGATCCATCTGACATCAGCTATGGTTGGGAATGGTTCCACATTCCCTTCTAAATCCAGCTTGCATTTCTGAAAGTTCTCTGTCAGTATACCACCACAATCAATTTTTAATTATCTTCAGTATGATTTTACTTGTGTGTGATATCAATGATGTTGTTGTTGTTATTAGGTGCCGTCGAGTCATTTCCGACTCATAGTGACCCCATGCACAGCAGAACGAAACACTGCCCAATCCTGCGCCAGCTCCACGATCCCTGCTATACTTGAGCCCATCATCACAGCCACCATGTCAATCCATCTCGTTGAAGGCCTTCCCCTCTTTCGTTGACCCTCCACCTTACCAAGCATGACATCCTTCTCCAAGGAATGGTCCCCTCTGACAACATGACCAAAGTAGGTGAGACAAAGTCTGGCCATTCTTGCTTCCAAGGAGCATTTCGGCTGCACTTCCTCCAGGACAGATCTGTTAGTTCTTTTAGCAGTCCATGGTACTTTCAGCATTCTTTGCCAGCACCACAACTCAAAAGCATCAATTCTTCTTCGGTCTTCCTTATTCATTGTCCAGCTCTCACATGCATATGCGGCGATTGGAAATATCATGGCCTGTTGTCAGGTGCACCTTAGTCCTCAAGGAGACATCCTTGTTCCTCAGCACTTGAAACAGTTCCTATCAATGATAGTGTCCCATAATTTCCACATTCTATGGGATCATCTTTCCTGGGCATCGGTACAAATATAGATTTCTTCCAGTCAATCAGCCAGGTAGCTGTCTTCCAAATATCTTGGCATAGCTGATTCAGTCCCCTCCAGTGGGGCATCTGTTTGTTGAAACATCTCAGTGGGTATTCCATCTGTTCCTGGAACCTTGTTTTTCACCAATTCCTTCAGTGCAGCTTTGGCTTCTTTCTTCAATATCATTGATTCTTGATAATATGCCACCTCCTGAAATGAAGGATCATCTACCAATTCCTTTTGGTATAGGTACTCTGTGTATTCCATCCATCCTCTCTTGATGTTTCCTGCATCATTCAACATATTGCCCATGGAATCTTTCAATATTACAATTTGAGGCTTAATTTTTCCTTCAATTCTTTCAGCTTGAGAAATGTCAAGCATGTTCTTCCCTTTTGGTTTCCTAACTCTGAGTCTTTGCACATTTCATTATAATTGACTTTGTCTTCTCAAGCTGTTCTTTGAAATCATCTGTTCAGCTCTTTTATCCTGTCAATCCTTCCATTTGCTTTAGCTACTCTCCCTTCAAAGGCAAGTTTCAGAGTCTCTTCTGACATCCATTTTGGCCTTTTCTTCCTTTCCTGTCTTTTTAATAACTTTTTGCTTTCTTCATGGATGATGTTCTTGATGTCATCCCACAATTCCTCTGGTTTTTGCTCATTGGCGTACAATGCATCAATTCTATTCTTTAGATGGTCTTTAAATTCAGAAGGGATATAATCAAGGTCATATTTTGGTTCTCATGAACTTGTTTTAGTTGTCCTCAGCTTCAACTTGAACTTTTAAGTTGTATGAGCAAATGATGGTCTGTTCCACAATCAGCTCCTGGTCTTGTTTTGGATGAAGTTATTGAGCTTCTCCATCGCCTCTTGCCACAGATGTAGTCAGTCTAATTCCTGTGTACTCCATCTGGTGAAGTCCATATGTCCAGCCACCATTTTTGTTGTTGAAAAAAGGTATTTGCAAGGAATAAGTAGTTGGTCTTGCAAAATTCTGTCATGTGATCTCCAGCATCATTTCTATCACTGAGGTCATTTTTTCCAACTACTGATAACTCTTCTTTGTTTCCAAGTTTTACATCCCAGTCACCAAGATAATCAGTACATCTTGATTGCATATTTGGCAAATTCCATCTCCTTTCATATAACCACAGATTTTGCTCTTTGTCTCCAACTGATTGGTTCAGGCCCCCTTCTGCACACTATGGAGAACAATGTCCTTTACATAGAGTAAAATGCAAATCACATTTACAAAACCTAAACTAGTGTTTGGTCAAACATCTAGGCACTATGGCCTCACTACGCAGATACATACAATTCAACCTCACCCCTGGGGTGCCCCAGCAGAAGGCCTGCTCTTCTGCACCAGTGCATGTAAACCTTGAGTGGAGAAGTCTGCCCTCTGCTCCCCAGAGTTTCTGAGGTGCCATCTCATGCCCTCTGTGCTGCCCAGTGTCACCTATGGCATTGCTGGGCCAAGGGAGACCTGCTTAGTACCTGTGAAGTGGCTGGAATTGTGGCAAATTTCTCCCAAAATTGTGGGAAAGGTATTGTTCTGCAAGTCATACTCTTTAGATGTTTATCTTCTAAAGTCTACTGCAATCCTCCTACACTGATGCTGAGTGGTTTCAAGTTAAACAAACCTGTTGCCACTGAGTCAGTTTTGACTTATGGCGACCCCATGTGTGTCAGAGTTGTACTGTGCTCCACAGGGTCTCCTTTGCTGTTGTCATCACAGACGCAGAGCACCAGGCCTTTCTTCCATGCCACCCCTGGATGGTTTCACATCACCAACCTTTAGGTTCGTTGTTGTTAGGTACTGTGGAGTTGATTCTGACTCATGGTGACCCCATGTGTGACAGAACCCAAGTACCATGAGGTTTCCTGGTCATCACCACAGAAGCATATCACCAGGCTTTTCTTCTGCAGAGCTGCTACGTGGGTTCAAACCACTGTTGAGCACAAGCCGTTTGCTCTACCCAGGGGCCCGTTGAGTGGCTTGCATTTCTCATGGTGATTTTCCCACACTCCTGCCTCCAGTTTGTAATGCACAGTGTCCCTGGAACACTGATCTACTCAGCGCTGCCCTGCAGGGCCCCATTCAGCTGGGCTGTGAGTGTCACCTCTTCTGCTGATATGACTGTCCTTCCCTCCTCCCTTCAAGTGCAGCAGTCTTGCTCACAGACTCCCAGGGCCCTTGAAGCCCCTGACCTGCTCTTCTTTAACAGCCTATTTCCCGCCTCAGTGGCTGTGGGTTTGGATGGCTGCTGAGTTCCAGATGGATGCCCTGCTAAAGGTCTGTCACCACCTGATCTTCAGTTCATCAGTCAGCATCAGAGCTGGAGTCTGTACTCATGGCCACGTGACACACTTCTCAGCTCCTGGTGGCATCAGGCAGGCACATAGGACAACCATGTGCTGTTTGCTTCTGTTTTTAAGCAGGACAGTGTCACAGGTGCTGGCTGCCCACATAGCAGGTCAGTGTGTCCCAAGACCTGCACCCCTGCCCAGGTGCCCCCTCATTCAGATACAGACGAACACTCGGTCACACACACATATCAGGGCAGAGAGAGGGCATTATCAGCTGTACTCATTTACCACAATTGAGAGGCTCATCACTAAGGAGCTGAGAGAGGGATGGGTCAGCTGGTGTGACAAAAGGAGACAGATATTAATCACCAAGTCTTGAATGGACTCCAAGGTTCAGACCTTGGATAATGTAGGTGGTTATGGATGGAGCTGTGTCCCCAGAAAGATATGTGGAGGTCTGAACCCTGGTACCTGGGAATGTGACCTTGTTGGTAATGGGGTCTTTGAAGTCAGTTACCATGTTAACACGAGGTGGGACTGGAGCAGCTGGTTCCTAGTGCAATATCACTTTGTTGTTGTTGTTGTTATGTGCCATCGAGTCGGCCCCGACTCATAGCCACCCCTCCTTGGGTTTCCGAGGCAGTATCAGTATGGAAGTAGGATTGCCCAACCTTCCTTTCGAGGAGTTGCTGGTGGGTTTGAACCACCAGCCTTCTGGTTAGCAGTCAAGTGCTTTAGCCACTATGCTACCAGAGCTCCTACTAATGTCCTATAAAAGAGGAGACAAGACAAGAAAAACAGACTGAGGAAGATGCCATGTGAGACACATCTACAAGACCAGGACCACCTGGGGCCACCAGAAGCTGGACAAGACCAGAAAAGATTCCCTTTGGAGCCTCCAGAGGGAACCTGCCCCAACCATACACTGAAACCAGACTCCCAGCCTCCAGAATGTTGAGACCACAAATCCCTGCTGTTCTAAGCTGCCTGGCTTGTGGTACTGTGATACAGCAGACCCTGCACCTCCATACAGATCTTCACATGGGTGTGAGGACCAACACCTTGTTCAGTAAGCCCTGTGTGTGAGGGGCCAGGTGAGCATGCCAGCATCAGCATTGAGACACTTTTTAGCCAGATAGAAATTAGAGATCAGAAAGGTCCGGCCTGACACCACAGCAACATTCTCCTAGAAGTTCCAAACTGGTTGCTGAGTCAATTGCAGCTCATGGTGACCCTGTATGTTTCCATTAGACTTCAATAGCCAGATGGGCAGCCAGCATACCCATCTTGTGTTCTCCTATATTTCCAGGGCCATGTGGGTCATGCACTGAAAATCTGAGTGAATGGACCAGCGGCCACCATGACCTAGAGTTGACTCACAAATGCTCTGTGGGGAAGAGTATGTCCTCAACCTCATCAACACTGATGCATCCTTACAACTTTGACAATTGACTAGAAGTCCTATGTTTTTACTTGGAATTGTTTCATCACAAGAAAAGCTGTTTATATATTTATGTTCTATGGCATTTGTACATTTTTTATTTGTCTTGGAGGAAGTAATGCAACACTGGGCTCAGACATACCTACTGTTGTGAAGATGGTACAGAACCAGGTAACATTTCATTCTGTTATACAGGGCGGCTCCATGAGTCAGAGCCATCTCTGTGGCCGCTAACAAAATTATACATTTTTTAATTTAAATTGCCTGTTCATGTATGTTGCCCCTTCCTTTATTGATACTAGTATTTTTTTTCTTATTGATTTGTATGAGTTGATTTGTGTAAACAATTGTTGTTAGATAACATTGAGTTGATTACAATTCACAGAGAATCCATGACAGAGTAAAACTAGTCCACAAGGGTCCAAGGCTATGGCCTTTCAAAAGCAGATGGCCAAGCCTCTCTCCTCAGGTGCTTCTGTTGTTGTTGTTGTTGTTATGTGTCATCAAGTTGTCTCTGACTCATAGTGACCCCCTCCTTGGGTTTCTGAATTGGTATCACTACAGAAGTAGATCATCCAATCTTCCTTCCAAGGAGTGGCTGGTGGATTTGAACTGCCAACCTTCTGGTTAGCAGTCAGGTGCCTTAGACACTATGCCACCAGAGCTCCCAAGTGCTTCTAGTTGTGCTCTAACCACAACTACTATCCAACATTTTGGATAGTAGTCAAATAGTTGACCATTTGTGCCATCAAAGGGCTCCTCGTGTATATCTGCATATATCTTAAACCAAAAAAGCTTTAAAGATATGGTGATTCAATTCAGTTTAAGTCTAGTCTGTCAATTCAATCAAGTTTTCCAAGATGTACAATGAAATTTGAATGGTTTTATAAGTTGTAAATTAGATTTTTTATTAGATCAATGATTTTTTTAAAAAAATTTATTGTAATTTGGGTGAAAGTTTAAAGAGAAAATTCACTTTCCATACAGCAGCTCACATACACTTTGTCTCATGACATTGATTGCAATTTCCCACAATGCAACAGCTCCCCTCCCATTTCTGCCACATAGTTACCTCTTCCCTGTGTCCTTCCTTCCCATGTACTCCTGCCCTTCAAGCTGTCTCCTTGTGCATACACAGCCCTTCTATTCTCCCATGATTGATCTCTCCAAGGAGTGTATCTACCTAATGTAAATGTTCAGCTCATATGCCTGTCTTTTGTTTGGCTGGAAGCCACAGGAGTGAGTTCAATTCCAGACCTGAAGGGCAGCTAGGAGCCATAGTCTCAGTGGTTCCATCAGGCTCTATCAGACCAGCAAACCTGGTCCTTTTTATTTTATTATTATTTCTTTTAATGATTTCAAGGTTTGTTCCACATTGTTCTCCCTCTCTATCCAGGATCTCCTACATAGATCCCTCTCCAAGTGGTGAACAGTGGTAGCCAGGCACCATCTGGTCGTTCTGGTCTCATAGTCATATAGGCTGAGGATTGCATGGTGTACCAGTCACTTAGACTAATTGTTTCCAAGTGTCTTTGGTTTTCTTCATTCTTCTTTGCTCTGGACAAGGAGAGACCCATCATTGCATCTAGATGGCCACTTGTAAGCTTTTAAAATCCCAGTCACTACTCACCAAAGTAGGATGTGGAAGTTTTTTGTGTAGTATGTAATGCCAATTGAGCTTGATGTCCCCTGCAACTATGGTCCTGGGCCCACAGGTCCAACTACTCCTTCTCTCTGGGTAGCTGGCTGTGGCCAAGAGGTGACTACAACTATGTCCCTTTTCCACTCTACTATGTACCTGGGAATTCTTATAAAGGAGCTCTATACAAATACACTTGTAGAAACATCGTCTATCAACCCTGTACATGGTTATAGGCACACTCCCCCCTGCATAGACATGCCTAATGGTTCAGTCTGTCCACTCATCTATCCACCTGTATATCCATGTTTGCCTTCACTGACAACGCAGTACTGTATGTGAAAATGCGTTCATCTTTGTTGTCTATACCTCACACACACCTCTCTATGTCTTCCTCTTCTTCAATGTCACCATGTTGATTACTCATGTTTGCTACATTGCCCTTCTCTTCACCCAGATCAATACTTGTCTCTACTTATCTAACAGTGATCCCTCTCCTCCCTTCCCACTGCTGGTAACCAAACAAAGAAAATTATCTTTTATATATAAACCTTTCATGGACTTTTTACAATAATGGACTAATACAATATTTGTCCTTCTGTGATTGAATTATTTCACTCAGTATAACATCCTCAAGTTCATCCATGTTACATGATGTTTTGCACATTCTGTATTATTCCTTAGGGTTGCATAGTATTCCATTGTGTGTATGTACCATAGTTTGTTTATCCATTCTTCTGTTGATGGGCACCTAGGTTGTTTCCATCTTTTGGCTATTGTAAATAGTGTTGCAATGAACATAGGTGTGCATATATCTGTTCTTGTTCTGCCTCTCATTTTTTAGGATATATACCTAGTAATGGAATGGCTGGGGCAAATGGTATTTCTAATTCCAACTTTTAAGGAATTGCCATACTGCTTTCCACAATAATTTTATCATTTGATAGTCCCACCAGTAGTGTATTAGAGTACCAATCTCTCCACATCCTTGCCAGCATTTGTTATTTTCTGTCTTGTTGAACTTTGCTACTAGTGCTGGGGTAAGATGGTATCTCACTGTTGTTTTGATTTGCATCTCTCTAACAGCTAATGATCATGAGCATTTCTTCATATGTTTGTTGACCACCTAAATATCCCCTTTGGTGAAGTGTCTATTCATGTTTTCTGCCCACTTTTTATTGGGTTATTTGTCTTTTTGTTGTTGAGGTGTTGGAGTTTTCTATAAGTTCTCGAGATAAGTCCCTTGCCAAATATGTCGTTGCCAATTTTTTTTTTTTT
>NW_006922628.1:207870-217642 GCF_000298275.1 Orycteropus afer afer
GCTGGCGGTTCAAACCCACCAGCCACTCCTTGGAAGGAAGGTTGGGCAATCCTACTTCCGTAGTGATACTGCCTCGGAAACCCAAGGAGGGGTCAATATGAGTAGGGGCCGACTCAACAGCACATAACAACAACAACAACATTACCAAATCATTCTTAAAGAGGGTGTTGTTCAGTTTCCATGTGTTTGCTCTTTTTTCTGTTGATCTTCCTATTGTTGATTTCTAATTTGATTGTGATTGTGATCTGAGAAGATGCTTTGCAGTATTTTGATGTTTTAAAATTCATTAAGGCTTGCTTTATGGCCTAACATATGGTCTATCATGGAAAATGTTCCATGTGCACTGGAGAAGAATGTATATTGTGCTGTTGTTGTGTGAGGTGCTCTGTAGATGGTTATAAGTTCAAGTTGGTGGATTGTGTTGTTTAGCTCTTCTGAGTCTTTGCTGAATTTCTTTCCAGTTGTTCCATCTTTTGTTGAAGGTGATGTGTTAAAGTCTCCCACTATGACTGTGGAGTCATCTATTTGCCTTTTTCAACTCTTTAAAAGTCTGATATATGTATTTTGGGGCTCTTTCTTTGGGTCCATAGATATATATTATGGTTATATCTTCTTCAATTGATCATTTAATCATTATATAATGTCCTTCCTTGCCTCTTCTGGAAGTTTTTGTCTTAAAGTCAGTTTGATCAGAAATTAATACTGCCATTCTTGCTCTTTTTTTTTTTTGTTGCCATTTGCTTGATATATCTTTTTCCAACCTTTGATTTTTAGTCATTTTTTCTTTGTCTCTATGGTGTGTCTCTTGTTATTTTTTCTTATCCCGTCTGCAACTCTCCATCTCTTTAGTGGTGCATTTAATCCATTGACATTCTGTGTAATTATCCACAAGTATGTGTTGGTTGGTGCAATTTGCAATGTGTTTTTTTGTGGCATTCTTGGTTTCTTTGTTCCATATAATTTTCTGTGTTGAGCTCATTATGTTTATGAATCATGTTATAATTTCCTTTGTTGCTATTGTTTTAGTAGTTGCTAAATATTTGTGCTTGTCCTCTTTTTTATTGTGATGTAAAGGTTTACCATTTTTCTTTGAGGTTATCCTATGATTTCTAATTTTCTCTCCAACTTTAGAACAGTCCATCCTATCTTGCAACTCTCTTGACTTCCTCACCATTTAGAAGTTATGTAACTACCCTACTTTTCCCCTCATTTTGGTTTGTAGTTGTCCTCGTTTGTCAATTGATGTCTCTGGTTCCAAGTTTACAATCTTGTAAGCTTATTTTACTTTGGATACTTACATCACTGTGTTGGTTTCTGGGTTATTTCATCTTGTGTATTAATGGTAGGTTGTTGTTTGCTATTATTGGTTCTCTGTTCAAAGAACTCCCTTTAGCGCTTCTTGTACAATTGGTCTGGTTTTTAACAAATTCCCTTAATTTCTGCTTATCTAGAAGTGTCTTAATTTCTCCATCATATTTGAGGGACGGTTTTGCTGGGTATAAAATTATTGTTTGGAAATACTTCTCTTTCAGGGTTTTACATATACCACTCATTGCTTTCTCACTTGCATGATTTCTGCTGAGAAACAAGAGCTTATTCTTATTGGTTGTCATTTGCAGGTAACTTTTCATTTTTCCCATGCTACTTTCAGGATTCTTTCTTTGTCTTTGGTTTTAGTGAGTTTGTTAATGATATGTTTTGGTGATTTTCTTTTGGAGTCTATTCTGTCTGGGGTTCATTGGATTTCCTGAATGGATATATTCTCATCTTTTATCATATCAGGGAAGTTCTCTTCCAGCAAATCTTGGACAATTTTCTCAGTAGTTTTCTTTCTCTCTTCCTGTTCTAGAATTCCAATTACATGCAGGTTTTTCCTTTTGGTGGTAACCCATGTGAACCTTAGGCTTTCTTCATTTAGTTTTGATCTTTTTTTCTGATTTATCCCTTTACAAAGAAGTATTGAGGTATTTGTCTTCAGTCTCATTAATTCTGTCTTCCATTGATTCAATTCTACTCCTTTGCCCTTTCAATGTATTTATCTATTTCTGAAAATTTAGTATTAATCTTCTGGATTTCTATGTGTAGATTTTGTATCATATCTAATTTTTAATTTATTTGGTCATTTTGTTCTTGTATTTTCTTCTCAAATTGTTCTAGGGTTTTGCCTGTGTTTTTCTTAATTTTGTCAGTGTTTTCCTTGATCTGTCTCTCAATCTTTGAAAATACCTAAGGATAATTCTTTTGAATTCCATATCAGGGAGGTCGAATGCTGCTTCTCCCTCAGGGATGTGTTCTGGATCTGCTCCCTTGTTTCTACTTTATCTTGCTTCTTTATGTGGGCTGTGATGGTCTGTTGACTCCAAGACATTGTGGTATTGTTGTATTTAGATCTCTGTTAACTGTTTGTGAAGAGCAGTTAAGGGTGAGTCAGGCTTTTCTTGGTGGTCATTTTTCACTGGCTAGTTGGTAGCCAGAGTGGGAGCTCTGGTAGCATAGTGCCTAAAGCACTTGACTGCTAACCAGACGGCTGGTGGTTCAAACCCACCAGCCACTCCTTGGAAGGAAGGTTGGGCAATCCTACTTCCATAGTGATACTGCCTTGGAAACCCAAGGAGGGGTCACCATGAGTCGGGGCCGACTCGACGGCATATAACAACAACAACAACAGTTGTTAGAGAAGGAAGTGGTGTCTCTCACTCAGTAAGTGGAGCTGCAGGAGGTGCAAGTGTGGTTGCATTGTATGGGCACAGTGCTGTCTGCCATTCAGTTAAACAAAAACAACAATTGAAAAATCATCAAAAAAGTAAAAGCAAGTGGACAAAAAATGCACCGCATACACACACAAGAACAATCACCAAAAAGAAAGAAAGAAAAAGAACTCGCAATATCTGGGGAGGGGTCAATAAGAGAAAAGATGTAGAGTAGGAGAATAATGAAGGAAGAAAATGGGAAAAATACAAAAAGAAGAACAAGGAATGGGGTTAACTACAAGAAAGAAAAAAAAAAAAAAATAGGAACCAGGAACAGGGAAGAGAGAAAAAGCTGAAACCTAGAACCTGGGAAGGGAAGAATAAAGAATAGTAATAAAAAGGGCAATAATAATAATAATTTTAAAACAAAGAAAAGAAATAAACTTAAAAAAAAATTCTGGGCAGGGCATCCAGGCTCCATCTGAGCACACAGACTGGGATAGAATTCCTGCTGTCCCAGAAGATGGGTGGGAGTGAAGGATGGCCGCACCTTCATTCACCAAGAGGGAGTGGGGTCTAAGAGTAACAAGAGGAATATCTCGCCTTTCCAGTTGTTGGTGTCAGGAATGTCCTCGCAGTCCCTAGCAAGTGGAGCCTATTCTTAAGTCCTTGGAATCTGGAAGAAGACTGTCACTTTAAATATCCAAAATGGTCGAACTGCTTGTAAACATTCAAAGTGGCTGCAACCTCTGGACAGCCAAAAGTCCTCACCTCAGCCCACCTTCCTCTTCACTGCTTTCACTTTTATTCACCAGCCACCAGTGCAGTCCTCTGTGCAGCACTTGGCTAGCAGGGCCAATATTTTTAGCTTAATTCTTAGTCCTAAAACCACTTGGCAATATTCAAGCTGTGCATCCCATCAGGATCACTGACAGACCACAGCTCCAGATGGCTCCTTTTTCAGTGTTTTCACACAAGTTCTTCTTCTAGTTGGAGTTTAGTCCACTTATGTATCTTTTCTTCCAAAGCTCAGGGCTCCAGGATTATCTTCTGTATCTGCATTAATTGGTTCCCCTTTGCTTTGTTGATAGGGTCTGTGTAGTTTGTCTACCTATTCCACCATCTTACCAGAACTTGCATCAATGATTTTTTTAATTAAATTTTCTTTTGGTTTTACCATAGGGAGTAACAGTAATACACAAAATTTGAATATTAAAATTTCCTAAAACATCTAAACATTCCCAAATGAGGTAAAAATTCTCCATTGTCTTCTTAATAGACAATGAAATAAAATTTAGCTTTAACACCATGTTTCCTAATTATGTTCTGGCTAATCAGTAGAGGTGGCACATACAATCCAGACCAGAAATTTGACAAAATCAATTAAAAGATCACTGAAGATTAGGCAGATCTTGATCATTTCCTGCAACGCCAGCCCTCATAGAACTGACCACCACCATCCTCAGCATGTCCTTCTGTGCTACTGTGATGCTGTGAGCTATGCCACCAGTATCCCAAATCCCAGCAGGGTCAACCATGGAGGACAGGTTCCAATGGAGCTTCCAGACTAAAGTAGACTAAAGAGGAAGGCCTAGCAATCTATTTCTGAGAGTCACCCAATAAGCATCTTATTGATCACAACAGAACGCTGTCTGATAAAGTGCTGGAAGATGAGCCTCCTACATTAGAAGACACTCAAATTACATGGTAGCTGCAACAATGGACTCAAGCACAGCAATGATTGTGAAGATGGCACAAGACCCGGCAATATATTCACTCCTCACTCATTGACATGGCCAGGTTCCAAAGATGAGGTAGCTCTGTGAAAATCAGCATTACATGAAAATGGAAGCTGACCACATCAGATCACAAAATGGAGGATGACCACATCATTACATAACTGCCAAATTACATCATGACATAACCCCCAGATTTCTTCATTGCAAAAATGGCAAACCACTGAGAACCATGCCCCAGCCAAGCTGACACACAACTGTAACCATCACAGCTTGCATTACTCTCACCTCACTCCTTGGCATATGCTACTGCCAGAAGTATATTGTTAATGTACAAAATAGTCAGACAGTAGATTTTTCACTCTTGTCATAAATGTAAGATGTCAGCTAACAAGATCATTGCTAAGTGAGGAGTAGTTGTGTTTCATTCTGCTGTATATGGGGTTGTCATGAGTCTGGCCAACTGAACAGCAGCTAACAACAACAAAATCCATGGTAACAACAACATCAATTGAACTGAGTTTCTTCTCTCTCTTGAGGATAAGTAAGGAGCCACATTTTTTTGCCAATGGTTAGTCCTCGTGGAGCCCAGTTCAGGTGCCTGCACCTGGTTTGTGGCTCTTCATGAGAATTCACCCTGGAGAACCATGGCATGCCAGGGTTGGTCTTCCAGGCAGGGTCAAAGGCCATCTCTCAACACATTCATCAATCTGATAGAAGTTATGAGCCCTGTTCACAGTGTGTGATTAATACTGGGAACATTTCAAAGATCCAGGACAGAAGTCTGTGCTGGGTTGACCCTAGAGGAAATTGTTTTCAAATAAGGCAGTTGAGAGTCACATCTCTTCCCTGGTTAATTGGTACATTCCAGATCAGTTCTTTAAAAGTTTGGAAATTTGCATAGGAGATGAAGTAACTTCTAATATTACAGCTTCTGCAGAGTGAGAATTCCAAATCAATTCTCAGGGTTGTCTCTCCATGTTTGTCCAGGGAAATAGCAAGCTTTGTTATTTGATTTCCCCTCTCTCCTTCCCTCCCTCTCTATTTCCTCTGTGTTCCCCCATCACTCCCCCCCCCCTTGTATTTCCCTTCCTCCTTCCTTTTCTTCCATCCTTCCTCCTTCCATTCCCCTTTCTCTTCTTTCTGTCTTCCTTTCTTCCCTCTCTTCCCTCCTTGCCCCATCCCTCCTTCCCTCTTTCAAACTTAGCATGACATGTGGAGATTCCAACATTAAAAAAAAAAGTCAGCAAAGATAATACAAATGTCAGTGCTGAAAATAAACAGAGGCAGATACCCTGGCATGGGAGAACACATGGACACTTTGACCTGGGCATGTTTCTGAGATGATGATATTTTTACATGAGTCACAAAAGCAAATGGCTGCCACTGTTGCTTGAAGTTAGGTCTATGCTGGGAAATCTGAGATGCAGGGAATTTCAGGTGACTGGCTGAAGCACAAACATGTGAGTCCAATTGGACATCTGTTATATGATCGATAAGTGCTTGTGAATTGACCCTCTGAATTAGACACAATGGATCCGATTGAAGGCTAAAGGTCTCAGCTCCAGCTAATAGGTGATGAGAACCAATGATGGACAGGAGAACAGTGAGGAATGAGGTAGAACGCTCCTCTTTGCCTGGGTCCATAGGCCCTCACTTAATCTCTAATGAGATGCATGAGACACAGGGCTTCAGCTCTGATAATTTTGTCCATAACTAGACTCTTTTGTATTATGTTTGTAAGGAGAAAACATTCTAATTCAAAGAAGTCTCTTTCATCAGGAAGCCCTTGATTGATCCTTTCATGGTAATCATTAGGACTTGAGGAGTTAGAGTGTCCCCTCCTGAGAATGAATGAGAGGACCTAGACCCTGTCATTGTGTTTGTCAAAAAGATTTCTGGCACTACACGTTCTCTGCAAAGAGTCCAACTGAGCAAACCAGTCAAGGAGTTTGGTAGCCAAGGCCAATCAGAAGCCATCCTCAGTTCTCCACAATTGTAAAACCTGTCCCAAAACAGAAACTTCAAACAGCAATGCGTTATCACTGATGGTCCTGCAGATTGGCTGGGCTTAGCTAGCAGGGTCTTGCTTGGACTCCTGCATATGCAGTGGCAGATGGCAGCTGGCAGTGAATTCATCTGAAGGCCCCATTGTGCTAGGCATCCAACATGGTGCATTCCCATGGCTGGCAGGTGATGGTGCCCATTGCTCTGGACACTCTACTGAGGCTGTCATCAGGGGACTCGTATGTGTCCTCTTCATGTGGCTCTGGCCTCTTGCACCTTGGTGGCCAGGATTTAAGATTATGCTTTCCAACAGCAAGCATTCCAAAAGACTCAGGCAAAGCGGCAAGGCTTTTGATGGCCTGGTCTTGAAAGTCCCAAATGTCACTTTGGCTGCTTTCCATTGGTCTAATGGAGTCCCTGTTGCTGCACATGGTTAACACACTTGGCTGCTACCTGAAAGGTTGGTGGGGTCCACCCAGAGGCAGCTCAGAAGAAATGCCTGCTGATCCATTTCCAAAGGTCACAGCCATTGTAAACCCTATAGACAATGTTCTACTGGGACACACGTAAGTTCACCATAAGTCAGAGGCAACTGGCTGGTTAGCAAATTACTGAGGCCAGAGTAGATTCTATGGGAGGGAAATTAGGCTCAGTCTTGGCACAAGAAGCAGTATGTGAATACATGACACAAAGAGATGGATCATGTTATCTTGGTGGTGACTTGTTGTTCTCCCCCAGAGTTCTGCTCACTTCCTTGGTATCACTGATGACGATGTTGATTTAATGATAACTTGTGATCATTTATAATGAATGATAATGATTATTTAAAATGTATCCTTTCAGCTAAGTTGTGGTCTATGGGAGTAAAGACCCTGGCAATTGTGTCGCATGCTATAACCTGGAGTGCTACACACCATACATGCTCAATTATCAGATGTATTTCTGCGAAGATTTTGCCTTCTTGGAAGTGGCCTTAATGAGGAAGTGTTTCCATGTCTCAGCCCTGTGACAAAGGTGCACTCACACAAGACCATCTCAAGAGAATATGAGCATTCAGGAAACAGAATGGCCGTCGCTGTTGACACAAACCAAAGAGGGACTCTATTTCCTTTGTGCTATCCGCAACCTGTCTCTTCTGTACTTGGATAATTCCCAACTCCTTGCTAATTAATTCTTTCTACCTTTTATCAGCTTAAATTACTTTCATTTTCTTTGGCCTTAGGGGAAATGCGTTTTTATTATGCTGGGCGTTAATTACTTGGAAAAATAAATACTCTGAAGGCTCTTTTGCTGCATACATGTAGCATTTCCTCAATTGCCCCAGCATTATACAGCAAATTTCACACACAGACACACACATACTCTGTCCCCAAATTCACCACCATTATAATATATTATTATATAATTATTCTAATTATATATTATATATATTATATTATTATATATAAATATATATAATATTTATACATATATAAATATATATAATATATAATTAGAATTATACAGCACATTATAAAGTTTATAAATCTCAACTATACAGGCTGTTGTTGTTATGTGTCGTTGAGTCAGATCTGACTCAAAGCAACCTCTCCATGGGTTTCTGAGACAGTATCACTATGGAAGTAGATTGCCCAATCTTCCTTCTGAGGAGTGGCTGGTGGGTTTGAACTGCCAGCCTTCTGGCTAGTAGTCAAGTGCCTTAGGCACTATGCTACCAGAGCTCCTCCTGACTTGAGGGCAGTGAGTATATAAAGCTCTCAGCTTAGTGCTTGTCTGTAGCTTTGCCCTGCTTCTCAAATTCTTGTCCATTCTTTAAAATAAGTGTTCGACTGTTAATCATCTAAAGGTCATTGGTTCCATCCACTTGCCACTCAGTAGGAGAAAAGAGTGTTGATCTATTTCTATTAAGATTACAGCCTAGGAAACTCTATGAGACAGTTCTACTATCTCCTATAGGATCTCAATGAGTCAAAATTGACTTAAAAGGACTCAACAACAACCACAACAACTGTGTTACAATGATGAGAAACCTGGCATCATTTAATGGATATTGACCCCATGGCTGATATTTATCTTAAAAAGGCTGTCATTACTTTGAACCTATGATAGTCTCATAATTTTAACATGATAATTTGCAGAGCTTGCAGATATATATATTTGGTAAATCTATAAAATCTTTGACAAAACTATGATGCAAAACAGTGAATAGGAAAACTTAAGTACTATACCATCCTGTCTCTTATCACTAATGGCTACTACTTTGTTTTTTTATTATTCTAGAGGGAAAATGGGGCAAGTCTTTCCTTAAATTAGAATAGGTAAAAATTATCCTCTGGAAATATGTCTAGATATTTTGTAGCCTCTGAGACTTTGCTAAGCCTCTTTGGGTGGTACAAGAAAAGGCAGCTACCCATAAATTGGAGGTTCAATGAAAACCCGATTGAGTACAGTCCGAGTGTGCAGCACAAAGGCTCATAATGAGTAGGAAATGACTCAAAGTAATTGGTTTGTTTTTCATTGTTTATTTTTGTTTGGAGACTGTACCTAGGACATTGAAATTTATCCTTTCAATAGTCCACTTCTCTTTTCGTGCTAGAAACTCAGTCCTCTCATTCATCCTTTAGACTGAAAGCCTGAATGAGCTTTGTTTGTCTGTCTTCTACTCTAAAATATTCTCTACTCACAGCATATATGATAAAGATCACATTTTCTTAGGATTTCTGAAAAACAAATTCACATCAAATCTGTGGCTGAAAACAACATAACAAGAAGTCCTTCAGAGGAAGAATTTGCTGTGTAAGAAAGACATCTGGCATAGTTCTGACCATTCAAAGGCAAGGCGTAACAAAGATAGGACTGTGGACGCTATGGGCAGCTGGCCGACTCTGTCTGTAGGAAGACTGCACCAAAGCAGAGACTCTCATGTCTTGGTTGAACAACTGGAACCTGAGCTACATAATTTTGAGGAATATGGAGAAAAAGAAGCAAATCCTAATGAGATATCAGTAGTGCAACATATTGGTATTAAAAAGTATCAGGACATTTAGATTCAGGGAGATCTCAACAAACTAAGTAGATAGAAGTTTAATAATGGGTGAAATAAGATGCATAGACTGGATATAATTAGGACTTTTCCTCTCATTAGTTATTCCTACTTTTCTTCTTTTTCTAGCACTTACATAAATGCTTCTTTTTATTCTGAGATATATGTTCTTGAGGTGAATGTCAATAGAAGAAGTGATAGGAAGTACATGTGTCAGCATGAAGATGTTCGTAGCTCTCATGCCCTGGGCTTTCTGTGGTATTAAGTACGTGCAGTTCTATTAGAGAGTAACTTGT
>NW_006922628.1:217742-233231 GCF_000298275.1 Orycteropus afer afer
ACAGACACACACATACTCTGTCCCCAAATTCACCACCATTATAAACTATAATTATATAATTATTCTAATTTAAAAATTAATTTATATAATAGTGGTATAAAGCACTATAGCAATTGTCTGTTTTTTTAAATTTTATTTTTGTGTTTTTTCTGATTACAATATTGTAATCATTCTCATTATGAAGGACTTGGAAAAATTGAAAATCCCATTCAAAAAGGAAAAATCATCCATTAACACACTCCTTTTATTTCTTTATGCAGTGAGTATTAAAGGAATCCGCCGCTTGTCAGTCAGTCGGTCGTGCTGTGGCGGCTGCACGTTGCTGTGCTGCTGGAAGCTATGCCGCTGGTGTTTCAAATATCAGCAGGTCCCTCGTGGTGGACAGGCTTCAGTGGAGCTTTCAGACTAAGACAGACTAGGAAGAAAAGCCTGACTCTCTACTTCTGAAAAAACAGCGAATAAAAATCTATGACCACAACAGAATATTGTTCAAGGTAGGGCTGGAAGATGAGCACCTTGGCTGGGAAGGCCCTGAAAATACACAGTGGCTCCAGCAATGGACTCAAGCAGACCACTGATCATGGCAATGGCACAGGACCAAGACGAGCTCTGTTCTGTGGTGCATGGGGCCACCATGAGTTGACATTCACTCCTTGGCAGTGAACAACTACAGAAGCAAAGTAATGCGAGAAAGTCCCCTCCTCTCTCTGCCCAGCCCCACCACTCAGATACCAGCTGTTGGTGCAACTCAAGGTTTTCTCTTCCATAAAACACATCCTCAGAATTCCCAGCAACATAGCGTGGATGAAGAGACACATTCAGAGCTTCATACAGTGGTTTTAGGGCTCTCCCTGTCCTCAGAGTGTATGGGGACCTGGTTTTACCTCAGGGATCCCTTCCATCCCCAGCCAGGATGGGGACCTGGGCCCACCACAGGGATCCCATCCATCCACAGCCAGTATGAGGACCTGGGCCCACCACAGGGATCCCTTAGATCCACAGTCAGGATGAGGACTTAGGCTCACCTCGGGGATCCGATCCATCCACAATCAGGTTGGGGGCCTGGGCGCACCATGGGGATCTCTTCCATCCATAGTCAGGATGAGGACCTGGGCCCATCATATGGGTCCCATCCATCCACAGCCAGGATGGGGACCTGGGCCCATCTTGGGGTCCCATCCATCCACTCAGAAACAGGCTCTTGTCCCTTCCCTGATGTCTTTACCACAGGAGAAAAGAGAATTGGGACACCTTTGTTCATCTGAGTAACCCCAAGGCAAAGTCCATTTTTTTCCTCTGGGAGATCAGGAATCCTCCCACTGATGAGGTCAAGAGACACCTCAATAATGTGTAGTATATTGCTTTTTCCTCTGCTGCTCCTGTCTGTGGTGATGAAGTGGGGAAGCCAGCAGGTTTTCTTCTGTTGCTTTCCCTTGGGGTGAGGAAAGCTGAAGATCCCCCCTCCACCCAGAAAGAAGAGGGGGTGATAGAAGCATTGTCTGTCACCATGCATCACCATGTGGCAATTCCTTCCAGCTATTTTTATTTCCCCTGCATTCATGCAGGTGGACACATGCATGTTATAGAATAACTAACTTCAGTTTTTCCAGGTTTTCCAAACTTGCTTTCTTTGTTTCATCTCTCTTAAGTTCACACAACAGACATCTTCCTACAGTGTTGTATTTCTGTCATTGTTTGGTGACTGCAGTGGATTGAATTAGGAGCTCTGGTGGCATAGTGCCTAAGGCATTTGACTGCTAACCAAAAGGACGATGGTTCAAACCCACCAGCCACTCCTTAGAAGGAAGATTGGGCAATCTATTTTCATAGAGGTACTGCCTTGGAAACCAAAGAGGGGTTACTATGAGTCAAATTGACTTAATGGCAGTGAGGTGTTTTTTCTGTTTGTTTGTTTGTTTGTTTGGATTGGATTGGGTCCCTTCAAAATATGTGTTGGAATCATCACCCTATATCTGTGGCTACGGCCCTGTTTGAATCATACCCAGGTAAGATGGGTTCTAAATCCAATGCCTTCTGAGTCCCATGTAGAGCAGCATAGCCAACCATTCTCTCATCAATCACGCATGCACACACAGAGAAGACAGAGGCCATGTGAGGATTGTTGACAAGCCAAGAAACCAAGCAATGCCCACTAGGAGGGAATCCACACAGCTGACATTTGTGAGAGAATAAATTTCTGTTCTTTCAAGCTGCCCACATGTGTTACTTATGTGATACCAATGCCAGGGGACAGTAAGCCTCACAGGTTTAATCCTGTAGGTGGAGAATTAGCCAAGTTCTTGATAAATGTAGTTCTCTCTGAATGAGTGATTGAGCATCATAAGAGTCATTAAAAGAAGCCCTGGTGCTGAGTAGTTAAGCACTCAGACGGGTGGTAGTTGGAACCACCAGAGGCTATGAGAAAAACTCCTGGTGATCTTATTCCCTAAAGATGACAGCATGGGAAACCCTGTGAGCAGTTCTCCTCTGTCCATTGGGGTTTCTGTGGGTCAAAATCAACTAAACATGCCCTGACAGCAAATGAGAGTAAGTAGAGTAGAGGCTCTTGAGAGGATGGTTGGGAACCTTTGTGCTTTATCGAGATTTTGCAGGGTAACAAGAACATGGAGGATGTTGAAGACCATGATGTATAGCTGATGAAAAGATAGCTCCACACCAACCTTCTGCAGCTCCGGTCACGAGTCTGAGGAATGAGGATTATTCAAATGGCAGAAGTGAGATGAAACAGGGGTGGACACACCAGTTGGAGTGGTCAAAGTCCAGCATCCCCCACTGGACTACCACCTGAAGTCTCACCACAAAATTTATGAAGGCAGAAAAAAATACAAAATTCACTTGTTACTATTGTTTCTATAAGGCAATCAAAGCAGAATTTAACTGACAGCCTAATGTCATCGTCTGGGAGACTGCACAGCAATGTGAAGCAGGTGAAACTAGGTGGAGAAAACTTCCCTAAGCTTGAGCTCAGGGCCTTTCTTACTTTCATTTCATTCATTAGTGTGTTCATTTGCCAATGACTGAGCATTTACTATGACCAGACACTGCCCTTGTCATTGCTGTTAGCTGGTGTGGAGCTGATTCTGACTCATGGCGACCCCACAGGTGCAGAGTAGATCTGTGCTCCATAGGGTCTTCAAGGCTGGGACCTTCAGGTAGTAGATGCCAGGCCTGCCTTCCAAGGTGCCTCTGAGTGGGTTTGAACCACCAACCCTTCAGCAAGTAGTTGAATGATGAGCTGTTTGCACCTCCAAGGGAGTCCAGGCACTGCCCCAGAAGAAGGGATATAGCAGCGGTGGACAGCAACAGGAGGGGCAGAAGCTCCCACTCTCATGAAGCTTGCATCCTTGGTGGGGAAGGGAACAGGTAATTACCAATTTACTAACTGTTCTATTTAGGACACCCTCAAAGCACCATAAGTACCCCAAAATAACCTGGTGATAAAGCTAAGCTCAGTTATTACTCACGAGGATTTGCAGTAGGTCTCAGAGAGGGAACAATAGTGGAGTGTTTATGAGATTCTCAGGTCTGGTGTAAGACTGTCTTCCAATGCAGGGGTTTGGATAGAATTGGGCAAAGTTCTAGACATGCAGTTCTGTGCTGGTGGATGCAACAATCAGTGCATTTCCAAGGACATCTTGAGGACAAGCCCTTGCTTGATGACCTGTTGTCCTGAACATTAGTGGAATGGTCTATTGTTCAGATCATGAATTTGGGAGAAGTTCATGGAACAAACCAAAGGTATTTGTGACTGTTTCTGGGGGGAGACTATCTTAAAGAGAATCCTCATGCTGAGGTAGACAGTAGTGTGGGTGTAGACACTGGCATGAGAGACAGCCCAGAAGAAGTGCCAGGGAATCTGCATAGATAGTGTGGAATTCAAGGGTGAGAGCAGAGGAATGAAGCCACAAGGAGCCCATGGGGGAAGAGCTGCAGAACAAGGAAAAGAGGACTCCCTCTGGATGGTGGCAGTCCCTGGGTGGTGCAGGCAGTTTGCTCTTAACTGCCAACCTTAAGGCTTGTGGGTCAAATCTGCCAATTGTGCAGGGCAGAAGGCCTGGCAATCTGCTTTCACAAGATTACAGCCAAGAAAACCTGATGGGGCAGTTCTACACTAACACATGGGGTATCTGTGAGTCAGAATCAACTCTACTGCAATAGGGTTGTGTTTGTTTGTTTTCATTAAAAAAAAAAAAAAATCCAGACAATTCAAAGGTCAAACATGAGTCTGGAATGGGACACTGAATGGTCTTGAAGAATTTAGGGGCAATATTAGTGACCTCTGACCTCTACAAAAATGAGGAAAGAGTCACTTCTCTAAAAAAGAGCAGTATGTCATGAGCAGAGACTAGGCAAGTCTGAAAGATGAGGTGTAATGAGCCAAGGAGAACCATCATGAAGAAAGAAAACACAAAATAGAACAATGAAATTCCACATTAGGAGCTATGACAAGAGAAATGGATGCTACTGAGAATGGGATAAAAGATGCAAAATGTAGACTGGAACACATTGAACAGTTCTAGAGGGGAGGCACAGGGAGGAGAAGAAGATTACTCAGTACTGCTGCATGTTTATCTCTATGTATCTCTCCATCCATCCACCCACCCATCCATCTGTCCACCCATCTATCTATCCATGCATCTATCCATCTATCCATCCATCCATCCATCCATCCATCCATCCATCCATCCATCCACCCATCTATCTATCTATGTAGCCATCCATCCACCCATCCATCCACCCATCTATCTATCCATGCATCTATCTATCCATCCATCCATCCAACCATCCACCCATCTATCTCTTCATCCATCCATCTATCTGTCTGTCTATCTGTCTATCCATCCATCCTTGTGCATTCGGTGAAAACTGGGAGCCAGAACTCAAAAGAACAGCCTTGTTTTTCTGACTCTCTCAAGTTTTCCACCTTTGACAGGGTGCAGTCTTAACATTTTTCTACTGTTCATTTCAGTGGAAAATACTTGAGTTTTCCTTCTGACAGGTTCACATTACACAGATTCTGACTGGCACAGGTTTTACGGTATACACACACACACACGTATATGATAACATAGAATATTTATAATATACCATAATTAGTATATATAATA
This sequence comes from Orycteropus afer afer, assembly GCF_000298275.1. Taxonomy (NCBI): domain Eukaryota; kingdom Metazoa; phylum Chordata; class Mammalia; order Tubulidentata; family Orycteropodidae; genus Orycteropus; species Orycteropus afer. The sequence goes on from NW_006922628.1 coordinate 222,872, forward strand.
TGTAATACAGCATACACTATTAATGATATATTAATATATATTTGTATATAATACAGATCAAATTTTATAAAATATACACACGATATATATGTATAATATATATCATATATAATATTATATAAAAAAATATAGAGTGCTTATATATATAAATATTATATAATTCCAATTTATACAACCTCTTTCAGAGAGGAGATGGAGAGAACTCTTCTGAATGAACCTTGGGAGGCCAGCGTAACGATGACACCCAGGCCCCACTCTCCTCACAGGTCGGCCAGCTCCAAACATGGCCAAGCACTATAGTCAATAGGAAAAAACGGAAACCATCCTGACTGTCTACCAAGTGCTGGATGGAGAACAACACAGCAATAACAGTGCTCTTCAAAAGAGCTCTGGTGCCGTAGTGCCTCAGGCATTTGATTGCTAACCAGAAAGTTGGTGGTTCAAACCCACCAGCCACTCCACGGAAGGAAGACTGGGCAATCTACTTCCATAAAGATTCACTGCCTCAGAAACCCAGTGCGGGTCACTATGAGTTGGAATCGAGTCAATGGCAGTGAGTTTGTTTGTTTGTTTGTTTGTTTTTTTGGTTTAATTGGGATGATGGGTCACCAAAAGTAACCTTGAGCGGAAATATCAAGTTATCTTGGTTACTTCATGCTGCCGTAACAGAAAATTCCACCAATGGGTGGTTTCAAAAAATAGAAGTTTATTCTCTTACACTTTAGGAGACTAGAAGTCCAAGTTCAAAATGCCAGCTCTAGGGGCTGGGTGAAATTGGACTTCAGCTCTGCCTCTTGCTCCCAGCCCACTGGAGCTAGAGGCATCTACTAGCTCAGACAGCTTCTGGCTGCTGACGCTAACAAGCCAAAGGTCAATAAATAAAATGGCACAGTCCCAATATTACCAAACAACACAGCAGACCACTAGTTCAAGTCCAGAGACAGTCCCAAGGTTGTGAGAAAACATGACAGGCTGCTAAATGAAGATTCAGCTACATGCAGGGTCCAAACCTGCCCCAAAGCTCCAGAGACCTTTCTCAAGGCTTTTCCTTATATACCAGCAGCGACCCACATCCCTGGCAGCTACTCAGTTGCTCCAGTAGATCCCACCATGGAGCTGATTTCCAGTCTCATCATGGGGAACAACTACCACCAGTTGCCCAGCCACTCACCCAGGCCCAGCCAAGGTGACATGTAACCTTAATTACCACACAAGATCAGAGAATGACAGACAGAGAATTATTCCATTTAAAGTTTCAGGTCCACAAAACTAAGAATATATTGCTTAGGGATGTGTTAACAGGAGCAAAACTATAGAGAAAAGTAAGGGGATGGTTAACATACAAATCAAGAAAGTAGGAACTCCAAGGGAAGAGGAGGGGATGCAGCAAAGAGAGCACACAGGTGGCTCCCTGCACCCACAAGTGGTAGAGTTTTTGTCATGCTGGGGGATAGCTTACATAGGTGTGTATTCCAGAGTAATGCTTTCACACTAGTTGACGTTCTATTACACTTGCATTCATATATACATGTATGCTCATTTTACAACCAAATAACGTTGTTTTTAAAATTTAAATAAACTATACTGCCCATAGTGATACCATCTCAGAAACCCGAGGAAGGGTCACTGTCAGTCAAATCCAACTCAACGGCAGTAAGTTTGGTTTCAGTTTCTACTGCCTGAATAAAGGGAAACTGCTCAAACTGTGAGAAAAAAAAGTTCACCTATTTCCTATTTATAAGGGACACACCTAGAACCATATACCATTAACATTTTTAATTTAAAAAAAAAATGGATAAGCAAATAAAATATAAACTAAGTGATATCATGGTTGATAGTACACAATAAAGAATTCAAGGCTAAAGATTAGCACAGAGTAAGTGTTCAGTCAAATGACGGAACACTACTTGTCATTACAGTTTATGCAATAATATTCTTTTGCAATATATAAACAAAACACAAGAAGATGAAGGAGAAATATTATGGGAGACGCCTGTAAATTTATGTATTTGATACAATAAATAAATACAAATTAGACTGTAAAATCTCTGGATGAAATATTTGAGAAGCAATTAATGTATTTAGTTGCACAGGAAATAGTATATTATGCTACATGTACAAAATGAACTTAGTTCAATAACTTTCAGAAACAAGAAATCATATAAGGAATGTTCCCTGATGATGGCAAAATAATAATAGAGGACATTAACTATGTTGTTGTTGTTTTTGTTATGTGCTGTCGAGTCAGTCCCGACGCATAGTGACCCCTCCTTGGGTTTCCGAGGCAGTATCACTACTGAAGTAGATTGCCCCATCTTCCTTCCGAGGAGTGGCTGGTGGGTTTGAACCGCCAGCCTTCTGGTTAGCATCCAAGTGCCTTAGCCACTATGCTACCAGAACTCCCACATTAACTATAAGGGGCAAAAAATCCAGGGACTGGAGAAAGAAAACATAACTCTGCTGGTAACTCCTCGGTCAAAGATGGAAATCAAAACCAACACTATGATTTACAAAGAAAATAATGTACTGGAGAACTTGGAGGATGGGGCAAAATTTCCACTCTGATTACATTTCACAACTTTAGAATGATTCCCTGTTTAAGAAGAAACAAAAAAGATAAATAAAATGACCACTGCATCTAAGAAATGGCAAAGGGAACAGCAAAAGAAGAAGGAAAGCGGGAAGAAATTAGTTAATTCAGAAACAGAAAATAAGAATTTGAAAACAGGAATGTGGCAGAATTTGTAATTAAGTCTGGGGATCTTTGCTATTAAAAACACCAATGCAATAGACAAATCCCTGTTGATTCTAATTAACAACAAAGAGTCATTTAAGAGCTACAAGATGTAAGAAATGCACAGACCTGAGAGCAGAACTATTTCTATTTAGACACTAAAGTCTAGAACATGTAGTTGAAGTGGGTCATTTTGTGGAAAACACTAATGTCATAGACTCATGAACCCCAAAAAGAAACATTGCAGTGCTAACCTCTAGACCTGGGACTGTGGTTCTGTTTGGAAACACATTCGTTCCACACAGAAGGTTAGCATGAGATCATCCTGGAGTAGGGTGGGTCCTAACTCTATGGGTCTCACGTCCTTACACACAGAGAACGGAGGACACAGAAAGAGGCCATCATGACTTGGTTCGGCAGCTGTGAGCCAAGGAGCACCAGGGAGGGCTGTGAATCTCCGGAAGCCAGGAGGGAGGTGGGAACAGATTCACCCTCAGGGCATCAGGAAGTGTCAGCATGCGGATCACCTCATTTGGATTTCCAGCCTCCAGAACTGTGAGACAGCACAGCACATTTTTGTCTTGGAAACTACCCACTTTGTGGTGTTTTGTTACAGCAGACCTAGGATCAAAAATTGCTGTTTTAGATTCAAAAACTTTAGATTCTAAAATTAGCAATTTTGAGTTTTTCTAAAATTGCTAATAGCCAAAATTACCAAAGGAAAAGTAGAAAGTAGTTATGAGCAACACACTTAATACCTTGTTCTCATGAACTGTGCCCAAAACCAGGGGATGAAGAACAGTTATTTCAAAAGTGAGTGTAGACCCGCACTGGGATGCAGCAATATCCAGTCTCCACTAACATGGGGAGATAGCAACCCTCCTTACCCTCCTTTACAATTCCAAGTAAATGCTAAAGCCCGAGGGAAATACAGATTCCAGGAAATATCAGGGAATCACCACTGGCTTCTGGATTACACATGGCGCCCACGAGCCTCTGAGGAAGGAGCAGGAAAAGGATCAAGATGAAAGTGGGGAACTCTCCACAGCAACACACTGCAGTGAAATGTGAGCACACGAAAGACAAAGAGAGAACTATGAAAACTTTCAGAGAGAAAGAGCAGGTCATTCCATGTTTGAGAGTCACATCACATTTCTCTGAGTGGCATTTTGGTACAACTTTAAGGGAAATAAGCTTAAATTTAGAAATCCGTTATCTAGTCATCTTATTATTTAAATGTGAAGAAAACAAATACTCTTGTACTTGTCAAACACAATTAACAAGCAAATACAATAAATAAGCAATATGGGGACTAAGGGTGACATAACATCTATACAAAGATGTTTGACTATATGCATCATAATGTATTATGGGTAACATTGAGAAGAATGGGAATTCCAAAACACTTAATTATTCTCATGGGGAACCTGCACATAGACAAAAAGACAGTCATTCTAAGAGAATAAAGAGATATTGCATGGTTTAAAATCAGGAAAGTTGTGTGTCAGGGTTGTATCCTTTCACTGTGCTTATTCAATTCAATCTGTGTGCTGAGCAAATCATCTGAGAAGCTGGACTATATGAAGAAGAATGCAGCATCAGGATTAGAGGAAAGCTCATTCACAACCTGCAATATTCAGATGGCACAACCTTGCTTGCAGAAAGCAAAGAGGACTTGAAGCACTTGCTGATAAAGATTAAAGACTACAGCCTTCAGTATGGATTATACCTCAACATAAAGAAAACAAAAATCCTGACAACTGGACCAATAAGCAACATCATAAATGAAGCAAAGATTGAAGTTGTCAAAAATTCCATTTTACTTGGATCCACAATAACACCCATGGAAGCAGGAGTCAAGAAATCAAATGAGGTAGTGCACTGGTAAAATCTACTGCAAAAGACATCTGTAAAGTGTTGAAGAGCAAAGATAAGATTTGGAGGACTCAGGTGCGCCTGACCCAAGCCATGGTATTTTCAGTCACCTCATGTGCATGTGAAAGCTGGCAATGAATAAGGAAGACAGAAGAAGAATTGATGCATTTCAACTGTGGTGTTGACAAAGAACATTGAATATATATGATGGACTGCCAGGAGAACAAACCAATCTGTCTTGGAAGAAGTGCAGCCAGAATGCTCCTTAGGAATGAGGAAAGCATAACTTCACCTCACGTACTTTGGTCATGTTATCAGGTAAACCAATCCCTGGACAAGGGTGCCATGCTTGGTAGAAGAGGGGGTCAGTGAAAACAAACAAGACCCTCGACGAGATGGGTTGTCACAGTGGCTGCCGTAATGTGTTCAAGCAGAGCAATGACTGTGAGGCTGGCACAGGTCTGGGCAGCGTTTCATTCTGCTGTAAACGGATGGGGTTGCTGAGTCAGAGCTGACTCAAAGGCACCTGAAAACGACAAAGTGTGTGTACAGATATCTATGACGAACAAACAAGTCTAGCTTTAGTACAGCCAGAACGCTCCACAGACGCAAGCATGGTGAGACCTTGTCTCACATGCTTCGGACATGTTATCAGCAGGGCCCACTCCCTGGAGAAAGAAATGATGCTTGGTACAGTAGAGTGTCAGTGAAAAGGAGGAAGGCCCTCAATGAGACGGATTGACCCAGGGGCTACAACAATGACTTACCACAGTGACGATTGTGAGGATGGCACAGAACTGAGCAGTGTTTTATTCTGTTGTATATGGAGTCGCTGTGAGTTGGAGCTGACTCTATGGCTCCTATCAACAACAACAATATCTATGCTCTATTATTGTCTTAAAATACAAAAAAGTAAATGTATGCCAAAGAAAGTAGAAGAGAAAGAATATTCACAGTAACTCTGCTTATTGGTCCAGTTGTGAGGATTTTCATTTTCTTTATGTTGAGATGTAATCCATACTGCAGACTGTATTCTTTGATCCTCATCAATAAATACTTCAAGTCATCCTCACTTTCAGCAGCAAAGTTGGGTCATCAGTGTATCGCAGATTGTTAATGATTCTCCTTCCAATCTTGTTGCCATGTTCTTCTTCATAAAATCCAGCTTCTCGAATTATTTGCTCAGCATGCAGATTGAATAAGTACAGTGAAATGATACAACCCTGACACATTCCCTTCTTGATTTTAAACCATGCAGTGTCCCCACGTTCTGTTCAAATGACAGCTTCCTGGTCTGTGTACAGGTTCCTCATAAGTACAATTAAGTGTTCTGGAATTCCCATTCTTCTCAACGTTATCCACAGTTTGTCATGATACACACAATCAAATGTTTTTGCAGTCAATAAAACACATGTAAACAAACATCTTTGTGATATTCTTTGCATTGAGCCAAGATCCATCTGACATCAGCAATGACATCTCTTGTTCCATGTCCTCTTCTGAATTCAGCTTGCACCTCTGGAAGTTCTCTGTCAATATACTGCTGCACACTTTTTTGAATTATCTTCAGTAAGATTTTACCTGCATGTGATATTAATGATATAGTTCGATAATGTCCACATTCTGTGGGATCACCTTTCTTTGGAATGAATACAAACACGGATCTCTTCCAGTCAGTTGGCCAGGTAGCTGTCTTCCAAATCTCTTGGCATAAATGAGTGAGTGCCTCCAGAGGGCATCCGTTTGTCAAAACATCTCAATGGGTATCCCGTCAATTCCTGGAGCCTTGTTCTTTGCCAATTTCTTAAGCGCAGCTTCAACTTCTTCCTTCAATATCATTGGTTATTGGTCATATGCCACCTCCTGAAATGGATGAAGATCGACCAGTTCTTTTTGGTATAGTGACTCTGTGCATTCCTTCCATCTTCTTTTGAAGTTTCCTGCATCATTCAATATTTTGCCTGTAGAATCTTTCAATATTGCAACTTGAGGCTTAAATTTTTTCCTCAGTTCTTTCAGCTTGAGAAATGCCAATTGTGTTTTTCCCTTTTGGTTTTCTAACTCCAAGTCTTTGCACATTTCATTGTAGTAATGGGCTTTGTCTGCTCTAGCTGCTCTTTGAAATCTTCAGTTCAGCTCTTTTATATTGTCATTTCTTCCATTTGCTTTGGCTACTCTCCATTCAAGGGCAAGTTTCAGAGCCTCTTCTGACATTCATTTTGGTCTTTTCTTTTTTTCTTATCTTTTTAATGACCTCTTGCTTTCTTCATGGATGATGTTCTTAATGACATCCCACAATTCTGGTTTTCAGTCATTGGTGTTCAATGCATCAAATCTGTTCTTTAGATGGTCTCTAAATTCAGAAGGTATGTATTCAAGATCATATTTTGCTCTCGTGGACTTGTTTTAATTGTCTTCAACTTCAATTTGAACTTGCATATAAGTAGTTGATGGCCTGTTCCACAATCAGCTCCTGGCCTCATTTTGGCTGAAGATATTGAGCTTTTTCATCTCTTCTTGCCACAGATGTAGTCAATCTGATTCCTGTGTGTTCCATCTGGTGACGTCTACGTTTATAGCCACCATTCGTGTTGTTGAAAAAAGGTATTTGCAATGAATAAGTCATTGTTCTTGCAAAATTCTATCATGCAATCTCCAGCAGTATTTCTGTCACCAAAGCCAAATTTTGCAACTACCGGTGATTCTTCATTTCCAACTTTTGCATTACAGTTACCAGTGATAACTAACACATATTAATCACATGCTCCATCAATTTCAGACTGCAGAAGTTGATAAAAATCTTCAATTCCCTTTTCTTTGGCTTTGATGCTTGGTGCATAAATTTGAATAATAGTCATATTAACTGGTCTTCCTTGTAAATGAATCGATATTATCCTAACACTGACAGTAATGTACTTCAGGACAGGTCTTGAAATATCCTTTGTGATGATGAATGTCACGCCGTTCCTCTTCAAATTGTCATTCCTGGCATACTATGCATGGTTATCTAATTCAAAATGTCCAAAACCAGTCCACCTCAGCTCACTGATGCCTAGAATTATGTGTTCCATTTCATTTTTCACAACTTCCAATTTTCCTAGATTCATACTTCATACATTCCATGTTCTTATTATTAATGGATGTTTGCAGCTGTTTCTCCTCAATTGAGTTGTGTCATGTCAACAAATGGAGATCTCAAAAGTTTTACTTTATCCATATCATTAAGGTTGGTTCTACTCTGATAATGCCGCTCTTTTCCAGTTTGAAAGCTTTCCTATCTAAGTGGTTCATCCTCCTACACTGTATCAGACAGTGTTTCTGAGCTATTCATATAGTTGCATAGTATTGTAACAGGCAGTGTTTCTCTGTTATTCATAAGGTTTCCCCAGGCCAATTCTTTGAGGAGTGGATGGCTTCTTCCTTCTTCCTAGTCTGTCTCAGTCTGCAAGTCATGCCAAAACCTGTGCACCATGTGCAACCCCGCTGACATTTGAAACACTGGTGGCACAGCCTCAAACCTCACAGCAATATGCCACCACAGTACGACAAACTGACAGACAAGTTTGTCTCCCTTAGCTGTTCAAAACCTCTCCACTCTCCCCTTACCTGGATTCCTGCTGTTTGCTCCCTCTGTCTTAGACACCCTGGCTTTCCTTTCCTTTCCCTTCTGCTATTCTTGCCACTTGGGGGTTGAGGCCTGGGTCTCTCCCCTTACCTGGATCCCTCTGCTTATTTCTTGCTCTCTCCTGGATGCACTGACTTTCCTTTACTTTCCCTCTGCTTTTCCTGCCTCTTGGGGGTTGGGTCTGAGTCCTTCCCCTTACCTGGATCCTTCTGCCATTTGCTTGGACTCTCCTGGACATGCTGGCTGTCCTTTCCTTTCCCCTCTGCTTTTCCTGCCACTTGGGGCCTGGGGCCTGGGGCCTTCACCTTACCTAGATCCCTCTGCTGCTTGCTCATGGCATAGGCTGTTATGCTGAAAAACCAGTAGTGATAAATAAATTCCAGAACACTTAACTGTGCTCATGAGGAACCTGAACATAGACCAAGAGGCTGTCTTTCAAACTGAACTGCATGGTTTATAATCAAGAAAGTTGTGAGTTAGAGTTGAATGCTTTCACCATACTCATTCAATCTGTATGCTGAGCAAACGATCCAAGAAGTTGGGCTATATGAAGAATAATATGGCATTAGGATTGAAGGAAAACTCATTAACAATGTGTGATATGCAGAGGACACAGCCTTGCTTGCTGAAAGGGAAGATGGCTTGAAGCACTTACTGATGAAGGTCAAAGACTAGTCTTCAGTATGAATTACACATCAACATAAAGAAAATGAAAACCTTCACAATTGACCCAATAAGTAGCATCATGACAGATGGAGAAAGAGATTGAAGTTGTCAGGGATTTCATTTTACTTGGATCCACAATCAACACCCATGGAAGCAGCAGTCAAGAAATCACACATCATGTTGCACTAAGCAAACCTGCTGCAAAACAAAAACCAACCAAACTCACTGCCATCTAGTTGGATCCAACTCATAGTGACCCCTCCTTGGGTTTCCAAGGTGGTATCACAGCAGAAGTAGATTGTCCAACCTTCCTTCCAAGGAGGGGCTGGTGGGTTTGAACTGCTGACCTTTTGGTTAGTAGCCAAGTGCTTAACCATTGTGTGCCACCAGGGAGATTGAATTAAAACAAACACTGCAGAATAGTGAACAATAAATGGATGAAAAATGATAAACTATTTAAATAGGAACCCAAACTAGCAAGCAGCACACTATTGGACAAAATGAAATGTACCTAAAAGATATGCTCAGGGTTGAAGGAAGATGCAGGAGGTAAAAGAACAGCTCAGTTGTCATGTAGCCATTGTTCACACTAACACAGCTTTCAAAGTTACCAGCAAAGACTGACAGAACTGCCAACGAGAGAGAGATCAAATGTTAAGACTGGCCATTTGAACTGTTCTGACATTTTTTTAGATCAAACAAACATGCATACATAGAGAGAGAGAGACATTGGGAAAGAGATGGAGAATCAAAAACAGAATCAATAAGTGCAAGTTATATGAATTATTTACAAGCCTAGACATGTAAACCCTAAATAAATAAATTTCAGTATCATACAAAAAATCAATCCCCAACTATAATACAATAAAAATTTTAATTAATTACAACATAAATAGCCTATATATTTGGGAATGAATAAACATTGTATTAAATGAATTTGGGTTAAAGAAGAGAACAGAGAACTAATTTAAAAACATTTAGAAATGAATGATACTAAAACCTACTGTGGGTAAGGCAGTATTGGGGGAAGAACCTGTCATTCAAATGCATTAACTAGAAAAAAGGCGAGTTTCAAGAAACCATCTAAATATTCAATTCAAGAAGATGGCAGGGGGAGACACAACAGAATAGCCCAAAGAAACAAGAGGTAAAGAAATAAGAAAAATAAGGCTGAAATCAATGAAATAGAAAAGGAGGTAATAGAAAAAGACAACCACAATCTGACTACTGAGAGAGGAGAACCAATAGGATAGGTTTGACAGAAACCTGATGATGGAAAAACAGAGGGGTGGGGGGTAAGAAATAATGACAAACAAAACCAAAAAGGGGAACACAACAAGACAGGAGATTTAAAGAGACAGCAAAGATAAAGAGACTTTGAGAGCTTTTTCTACTATGATATACCAATGCACTGAAAAATCTAGACTAACTGGGTATAAAACAAAACATAAAAGCTTGCT
>NW_006922628.1:233733-236180 GCF_000298275.1 Orycteropus afer afer
TATATATTCATACAAGCAAACCCTTCCAGATAATCATTAGAAGCTAGTGTAATAGACCAGAAAGTATTATAAAGAAAGTAAAAATATGGGTCCACTTCACTTATGAACAGATACCAAAATCACAAATAAAATGTCAGCTACTGGCACAGTACTGCAGGTAACATTTACATAGTGCTGAGTAGGGTTTTCTCAGGAGTGCTGTGAGGACTCACCATGAGACACTCTATCGAGTACATTCACCACATTGATAGAGGAAGGAGACAAAATATTACCTCAGTAGATGTGTCTGATAATAGTCAACAGTTACTTATGGTAAATGCCTGAAGCTGAGAAGAGAAAGGACTCTTTTTCACTACATAAAGATATACCAGCAACTAAGTCACAAGGCCACATGCTGCCTCGTGCTCAGTAGAGGGATGTTGGATGGCATCCTTGAAGACCAGGATCAAGTTACAGATGCTCAACACAGCACTGTCCTTGACATTGTTCTGGAGTTGCCTTCACAGTAACACATGTGCAATTGAACAGAGAAGAACTGTTACCATCACTATTCACAGATGCTAAGATTATCTTTCCAGAAAACAAGTCAACAAATCAACAAACTAAGAATTCATCCATATTCCTGGGAACCAGCTCAATGTACACAATCAATGACATCACATGACCAGTAACAACCAAGTGGAGTGCATAATTAAAACAACATGCTGTTTAAACAGCCCCCAAAATTGTGTGGCATGCAGTAAATAAGCTGAACCAGAAATGCATGAGACTGCTACAGAGAAGATTTGAAAACTCTAATAATAGACAAAAGATGATCAGAATAAATGCAAGGGCACACGTGATGATGTTGTTGTTATTAGGTCCACTGAGTCAGTGCTGACTCATAGCAATCCCTATGAACAACAGCATGAAACACCGCCCAGTTCTGCACCAGCCTCACAATCCTTGCTATGTGTGAGCTCGTCCTTGCAGCCACTGTGTTGATCCATTTCATTGAGGGCCTTCTCCTTTTTCACTGACCCTCCACTTTCCCAAGCACCATGTCCTTCTCCAGGCACTTGTCCTTTCTGACCCCATGACCCAAGTTCTTCAGACAATCTGGCCATTCTCACCTCGAAGAAGCACTATGGCTGCACCTCTTCCAGGGTACATTCATTCTTTCTTCTGGCTGTCCATGGTACTTTCAGTGTTCTCCACCAACACCACAATTCAATGGATCGATTCCTCAAACTTCCTTATTCATGTAGCATCTAATTATATATTAGAAAAATGTCAATTCTCCCCAAATTGACTTACAGATCCAATAATAATAATAATAATACACACAACAGAATCTGAATTATAATCCCAATAGGACATTTTTTTAAAAATAAACTTTTACTTAAAAAAACATATGGAAGAACAAAGGTTCTCAAGAAATTCAGTCAATCTTATTTGGTTTTTAATTCAAGCAAGCACTGTGGAATACTACATAGTTTTGGTAGTAAACACAGCAGGAGGTAGCTGCCAACATGGGCAAGAATAAAGGATCCAGAGACAGGCTTGGATGGAAAGGGGAGCTGGAGGCCTAGGAGACCACCAGGAAGGGCAGATGGCTTGGTGAGCCATCTTGGGGTCTCTGGCCCACTGTGTGCTAGCAGTTAAGTTGTACCCATGCCTCATCTCACAAACAATGAAGGACTCCAGTAGTACTCAAGGCCCAATGTGGAATGCAAAACCACCAAGTTAAAAGAAATAAAATGCAATGTAATATTTTATCAGCTGGGAAAAATGATAGGCTCCTTTATGAAACAAACAAACAAAAACACTTCGAAAGCTCAGAGCATGAGACCCCAAATTGATTATTTTTTAAAATTTTTCTTTTTGCAGGGGTATCAGTTTCCTATTTCCTATTTCTGCCATAAGAAATTATCTTATGTAATAAGAAATTATCACAATGTTGGTGGTTTAAGAACAACACAAATGTAATCTCTTACAGTTCTGTAGGTCAGATAGTAGGGTCTTCCCAGGCTTCATTGAAGGTGTCTGCAGGCCCGTGCTCCTTTCCAGGGCAGAAACCACTGTCTTCCTTTTCCACTTCCAAGAGGCCAGCAGCAATCCTTGGCTCATGGCTCCATCTTCGAGGCAGTGACAGCTGGTGGAGTCCTCACCCCAGCTCACCTCCCTCTGGCCTCTCCCCTGCCTTCTCGCAGTTAACAAAGACACTGCGAAGACACTGGGCCACCTGAATAATGCAGCGTGACTTCCCTTCTCAAGGCCAGCTGATCAGCAACATGAACTGTACCCTTACTGTGAGGGATTAGCATGGAGATGACTTTGAGGAGTCAGTATTTTACCTATTACAGTATTGTGTTTCTTATGGTTTTTTTTTTTTTTTAATGTTATGTTTGTTAATTCTGTTCTGTTATATCATGTAATGTTATGTTACATTATATTTGTTTTGTTCT
>NW_006922628.1:236785-237663 GCF_000298275.1 Orycteropus afer afer
CAGAATGGTGATTTTAACGTTGTTTCTTTATGCCCTTTCCCATCATCTAATGTCTTTGGTGGAGCTCTGGTGGCGTAGTACCTAAGGCACTTGACTGCTAACCAGAGGCTGGTGGTTCAAACCCACCAGCCACTCCTCAAAAGGAAGGTTGAGAAATCTACTTCTGTAGTGATATTGCCTCGGAAACCCAACGAGGGGTCACTGTAGTCAGATCCAACTGGACGGTAGTGAGTTGAGTAATGTCTTCAGTGAATATGGATTATTCCCATAAATATGTGTGTGGGTTCCATTCCAGAAGATATGAATGAAAGGTTGTAACAAAGAAGAAGGAACCATGCACTATATGGCCGGTCTGAATGACGAGGCAAACTCAGAGCCCGCTAGCCACAGTGCGGACCCAGCAGGTTTGCTCTCCCAGCACAAATGCTGGGCATCTCTCGCTTTGGTAGATTCCGAGCAGACAGACAGTCAGTGCTTGCTCAGCCCAGCGCTGATCCTTTGAAAAGCTTCTGCATTGTTCTGCTCTGTGTTTCCTGGTAAATGAGGAGAACTGCAGGTAGGAGGCCCCCATTAGGACCGTGTCTTGTTTAATGAATCTTTAATTATCAAGCAAAACACATGAAAGGGAGCCTCCACCAGGAAAATTATCTGCAGAGTTTATCAGCTTGCTTGTCCTTTGGACCCACCCAGCCACAGTAAATCAAATGCTTGCCCCTTTCCAGTGCATGGAGTAAATAATTCAACTGTCCGTGAAGGTGCCCAAGGTCTTGTTGTTGTTGTTGTTAAGTGCTGTCGAGTCATTTCCGACTCATAGCAACCCCATGCACAGCAGAACGAAACACTGCTTGATCCCGCGCCAGCCCCACAATCCCTGCTAT
>NW_006922628.1:240768-246855 GCF_000298275.1 Orycteropus afer afer
ATTCATAAGGTTTTCCCTGGCCAATTCTTTCAGAAGTGGATGGCCTCTTCCTTCTTCCTAGTCTGTCTCAGTCTATAAACTGGACTGTTACCTATGCACCAGGTGCATCTTGCTGGGTTTTAAACACCAGAGGCTCAGCCTCAAAACTCACGTCTACATGTCACCACAGTAGGACAAACCAACGGACAAGTTTGTCCTGCTGTTGGAGACCTCTCGTATCCGCCCCACCTGGGTCCTTGTAGCTGACTGTTCCTCTGTCTGGCTTCCTGTCTTTTAATCCCCTTTCTCCTGCTCTTCTTCTTCAAGGTCTTAGCAGAATGTAATGGTGTGTGGATTAGCAGGTAGTGGGGGTCTGAAGAAGCCTTTGCAAAGTAACAGAATTAACTACGCATCCCCACACACACGTGATGCAGTGCCACACAGGACTAGTCACCATTCCAATGTGGATGCACTGTGGACAGCCCCTCCAAGGCTGCTGGAGACCATGAGGGGTTGGAGTCCTGAGTTTCTGGCAGATGGTCCTCACCTCCTCTTGTGTGTTACCAGGTAGCCCACGTGTACCTCCAAGGTTTTCTACAACCTCTTTCCTAGAGGGATTGCTCAGTACATTACTACCTTTGCCTAAGTTCTTGCTTTTACCTCATCTTTTCTCTTGGTTCCTTGAATCTTCTGCCTTCTTCGTCTGGCCCTGGCCTCACCATTGCTCCGATGACAGGCTTGCCAGGTTGCAATGCTGATAAATCCAACAACAGTTTTTGGTCCTCGGCTACATGTGATTCCATGGTCATGCCCTTGTCCCAAACTCTCTTTCCTTCAGTGCTGGACACTCCAAACTCCTGGATCCCTCCAGCTTCCATTCCCCAGTTGTCCTTTGCAGCCACCTTTTCCTGCCCATGGCTCAGGTGCCACTCTTCCCTGAATGCTTCCCCAGGTCCCCTCCTCACTCAAACTTTTCCCTGGGTGAGCCCATCCACATGGAGGCTGTGGCTATCATCCACCAGCTCTCCCCAACCTCCTACATCTGAATCTCTGATAGATCCACCTGGATCAGCCCACACGAGAGCAGGTGAGGCCCTGTCCACCACCTCTTCCTCCCACAGACCTCAGTACACTGCCGGTTCTCAGTAAATATCCATGGAAGGAGAGAGTGCAGGACTGCAGGAATTGGACATCATAAGGTGGCATCAAGTCTTTGACTCTGAGCTCCTTGTCAGGAGGACAGACAGGAGCTGTCAGGGAAGGGGTGGCTATTTTACCTTGTGAGGTCATCCAGCTTCTTCATCCATTCAGTTATTCATCACATATTCATTTGTAACAGCTTTGCACAAAACTGTAGTTATTAAGACCCAGCCCTTGCACTCTCAGAATTCAGACTGGCAGCTGAGAAGAAAGGTACATTTCATGTGATATGGCCAAAAAGTGGGGCATAGGCTTTGACTCACCTCTTGGGCACCCTGCATAGGAAATCAGGCTGGCTCTATCACCCCAAATAGCCAGAATCTGGTACTACCCTTAGCTTCTACTAATCCTACCCTCACTCCAAGTAGGTGTCTCAGGCCTGGACATGGCAGTGACTTGCTCACATGTCACCTGAGACTGGCCCTGCTCCCTGATGTCAGCCCACAACACAGCACCAGAAGGGCTGTCACATGATGCTCAGACCCTGTTACTCCCCTTGTCAACACCGACCACAGCCCACATTCACACTGGGTTAGGGCTCCTGGCAGCACACGCTCTCTCCAGAGCCTCCCTCACTCCCATTGCTCTTATTCTCTTCTCTCAAGACACACCAGGCAGCTCCCACCCAGGACCTCTGGCCTGGCTGTGCCCCCTACCTGAGACGTCCTTCCCACCTAAGTGCTTCCCTGTGCCCTCACATCCTTAAGTCTTTGCCCAAGTGTCACAATCTCAGTGAAGCCACCCTGGCCCCTATTTAATGTCATACTCTGCTGTCTCCATGTGCCCCATGCTCCTGATGAGCCTCACCCTGGCACTCTGATCACTATGAGTCCCAGATGAAAGGAATCTGACCAGCTTTGTTCACTGCTGTGTCCCCCACCCCTAGAGCAGAACCAGGCACTTATAAGAAGCCTTGTAAGTATTGTCCAATGAGTGAATGTATGAGCAGGTTTTCAGAAGGCAGGTGACTCTGGGAGCTCTGTGGAAGACTTTGGAGTCCCTACTGGTGCAAATGGTTAATGCCCTCAGCTGCTAACCAAAAGCTCAGGAGTTCAAGTCCACCCAGAGCCACCTCAGGAGACAGAATTAATCAACTTCTGAAAACTCAGCCATTGAAAAACCTACAGGGCACACACTTCTACTCTGACACACACGGGGTCACCATAAATTGGGGCCAACATGACTGCAACTGGTTTTTGGGTGCAGAAGACCTTAGTCTAGTTTTCAGGATAGAAGGAGACATCTCTAGGGGTACAGCTGAAAATCAGACCAGAGCTAGAGTCTTAGATTTAGATTGCTCTGCACAGTTTTCCATAAGACTATTGCATTGAAGTGATTTCTAATCACATTTTATGAAGAAAACATTCTTTCATAACCAATCCAAATGCTTTGAGTTCAATTGCCAGGGTTGGATTAAATTAATCTGTGTATTTGTGGTAGGCAGTCTAATGGACCCCAAACATGCCCACATCCTGATCCTGGGATTAACTGTGAGGTTACATGGCAAAGAATTAAGGTTTTAGATGGAATTAAGGTTGTTAATATACTAACCTTAAAATAGATAAAATATTCTGGATTATATGGGTGGACCCCATGTAATCAGAAGAGCTCTTAAAGGGGGGATACAGAGCAAAAGAGAACCACAGAGATGGCGGCAGGGGAAGGACCTGGCGTGATGTTGTTGTTGCCTTTGAAGACGTGCAAAGGGTCAAGAGTCAAGGAATGCAGAAGGTCGTCACTCAGAAGCTAGATAAGCCAGGAAATGATTGCCCCCTAGAGCTTCCAGAAGGACCCAGCTTGGCCCACATCTGGATTTTAGCCTAGTGAAACCCATGTTGGACATCTAACCTCAAGAAATATGTGATCCACTCCATATTGTATTGTCTGAGTCACCTCGTTTGTGGTAATTGACTTCAGCAGCAACAGAAAACTCATGCAGTACCTAACCAATTCTCTTTCTTCCCTCCTCCTCTCGTTATTCTTCTTCTCTTTGTCTTTCAATGAAGAAATGATAAGGTCCACGCCAGGACACTGATGTTAATCATGGGCAGCATGATCCCAATGTGAAAATTATTTGGAGCAAAATTGGATCCAATCATACCCATCATGATGGATTAGATGTGAGCCCTGCAGAAGAGGATGGGTAAGGAGTGTAGACTGTACAGACTGGTAGACGAGACAGATGGGGCTGATGGTGTGAGGAAAATCGCTGGATCATGACCATATTCAAATAGAATGCTCCTTCTGGAGAAGGGTGTTCTTCTGGATGTGTTTTGGAGCCTGTGGATACCTGAGAGGATTCAAGTGGAGATTTCCAGCAGGTAGGTGGACGTTTCAAGTGTTTATCACTGAGTACACACCTGGTCTGTGCATGTGGCCTTCATATACCTCAACATAGTTATATGAGTGAGGCTACTTATAGGATGAAATTGTCTAAGCTCAGTTTTGGAAATGAGAAGAACAATAACCCCAGGTTCACACACAAGCACCCAGATATTTAACTGGTAGGTAAAGGAAGGTGTTGTGGATTGAATGTGCTCCCTTAAAAATATGTATTGAAATCTTGTGTTTGTTCACATGATAATCTTTGGAAACAAGGTGTTATTTGATATGCTAAATAGGTATATCCTAGACGTTATGTTATGTTATGTTATCTTGTTATGTTGTGATGTGATGTGATGTGATGCGATGTGATGTGATGTGACGTGATGTGACATGATGTTATGTTAAGTTGTGTTATGTTATGTTACGTTATATTATGTTACATGCCCTTGGTTGATTCCAACTCATAGTGATCCCATGTACAACAGAAGGAAACACTGCCCAGTCCTGTGCCATGTCATAATCATTGCTGGTTTTGAGCTTATTGTTGCAGCCACTGTGTCTCATCAAGCATCTTCCTCGGTTTTGCTGACCCTCCCTCCACGTTACTGAGCATGATGTCTTTCTCCAGGGGCTGGTCCCTCCTGATAGCACGTCCAAAGTGTGGAAGACTCGCCACCCTCACTTCTGAGGAGCATTCTGGCTGTACTTCTTCCAGGACGGGTTTGTTCATCCTTCTGGCAGTCCTCGATGAAATCAGTGCTCTTTACCAACTCCAGAATGCAAAGGCATCACTGCTTCTGTCTTCTTCATTCATTGTTCAGGATTCCTATGGATGTGAGGCGACTGAAAACACCATAACACGGGTCAGAGGAATCATACTCCTCACGGTGATACCTTTGCTTTTTAACACTTTAAAGAGGACTTTTGCAGCAGATTTGCCCAATGTAATATGTTGTTTGAGTTATTTTTTAATACTTTTTATTGTGATTTGGGTTAAGTTTTGCAAGGCAGATTCATTTTACATTCAACTGTTCACACACATTTTGTTTCGGGACACTGGTTACATTTCCTGCAATGTAACATCTTACCTCTCACCTCCTCCTTGTAGTTACCCTTTCCCTGGGTCCTTCTTGTCTATGAATTCCTGCCTTCTTGTATTTTTCCCTGTGCAAATATTGTCCTTCCGACCTTCCATGTTGACTGTTCTGAGGTGTGCATCTCCCTGGTGTAGTTGTTCAGCTCATAAGACTGTCTATTGTTTGGCTGGGAGTTAAGACACAGGAGTGAGTTCAATTACAGACCCAAAGGGTGACTTGAGGTCATAGTCTTAAGAGACTCACCAATCTCTAACAGACCTAGTCTTTTTTTTTATGATTTTGACTTTTCTTCCACATTTTTCTCCCACTCTATGCAGGATCTTTCATATTGATCACTTTCTTAGTGGTTGGCATTGGTAGTCGGGTACCATCAAGTTCTTCTGTTCTCAGGGCCATATAGGTTGAGGTTCTCATGGTTCATTAAGCCTTTGGACTAACTGTTTCCTTGCATCTTTGATTTTCTTCACTCCTCTTTGCTCCAGACAATGAGAGATCAATAGTTGCCACTTCGATGGCTGCTCACAAATGTTTAAGATCCCAGTTGCTACTCACAAAACAAGATACAGAAAAATGTTTTATTTACCTTGTTGTGCCAAATGAACTTTATGCCCCCACAACCATGATGCCCAGCTCACAGACCCAGTGACCCACTCCCTCAAGGTGCTTATCTGTGGTTAAGAAGTTATCTTAATTTTTTCTCCTGTTATGTTTATTGTTTGAATTCTTGACTACTGCTTCCATGGCTGTCAATTGTGGACACAAGTAAAATGAAATCCTTGACAGCTTCAATATTTTATCATGATATTGCTTATTGGTCCATGGTCCAGCTGTGAGGACTTTTGTTCTTCTTCATATAGTTTAACTTCTCAGGTTGCTTGCTCAACATACAGACTGAATAGATATGGTGAAAGGATACCAACTTGATGCACGCCTTTCCTGATTTTAAACCACGCAGTTCCCCCTGTTCTGTTCAAATAACTGCTTCTTGGGCTATATACAGGTTCTGCATAAGCACAATTAAATGTTCTGGAATTCCAATTATTTGCAACATTATCCACAATTTTTTATGATTTGCACAGTTGAATGTCTTACTGACCTGAAATGGACTAGTATTGTTGTTGTTGTTGTTGTTGTTGTTGTTAGGTGCCATCAAGTCAGCCCTGACTCATAGTGACAACAGAATGAAACATTGCCTGATCCTGCACCAACCTCATAATCCTTGCTTTTCCTGAACCTATCATTGCAGCCACTGTGTCAATTCATCTCATTGAGGGCCTTCCCTTTCTTTGCTGACCCTCCACTTTACCAAGCATGGCATCCTTCTCCAGGAAGTGTTGTTGTTGTTGTTGTTTGTTGTCGAGTCGGCCCTGACTCATAGTGACCCTTCCTTGGGTTTCCGAGGTAGTATCACTATGGAAGTAGGATTGCCTGACCTTCCTTCCGAGGAGTGGCTGGTGGGTTTGAACCACCAGCCTTCTGGTTAGCA
>NW_006922628.1:247205-256376 GCF_000298275.1 Orycteropus afer afer
CCCAGTGCAGTATGTCATCTGATTTCTTGACTGCTGCTTCCATTGGTATTGATTGTGGATCCAAGTAATACGAAATCTTTGACAACTTCAATCTATTCTCTATTTATCATGAGGCTGCTTATAAGTCCCATTGTGAGGATTTTCATTTTCTTTATGTTGAGGTGTAATCCATACTGCAGACTGTAGTGTTTAATTTTCATCGTAAGTGTTTCAAGTCATCTTCACTTTCAGCAAGCAAGGCTGTGTCATCTCTATATTGCAGGTTGTTAATGAGTCTTCCTCCAATCCCAATGCCATATTCTTCTTCATACAATCCAGCTTCTTGGATTATTTGCTCAGCATACAAATTGAATAAGTATAGTGAAAGGATGGAATCCTGACACATACCTTTCCTGACTTTAAACCATGCAGTATCTCCTTGTTCTGTTTGAATGATAGCCTCCTGGTGTAGGTGTAGGTTCTTTATGAGCACAATTAAGTGTTCTGTGATTCCCATTCTTCTCAAATCAATAATTTGTTACGATCCACACAGTTGTGTTCTTTTGCATCGTCAATAAAACACAAGTAAACATATGTCTGGTATTATTTTCTTTCAGCCAAGATCCATCTGACATGAACAATGATATCTCTTATTCCACACCCACTTCTGAATCCAGCTTGTATTTCTGGAAGTTCCCTGTCAACATATTGCTGCAACCATTTTTAAATTATCTTCAGCAAAATTTTACTTATGTGTGATATTAATGATATTGTTCAATTATTTCCACATTCTGTGGGATCACCTTTCTTTGGAATAGGTACAAATATGGATCTCTTCCAGTCAGTTGATTGGGTAGCTGTCTTCAAATTTCTTGGCATAGATCAGTAAGTGCCTCCAGCGTGGCTTCCATTTATTGAAACATTTCAATAGGAATTCTGTCAATTCCTGGAGACTTTTTTTTTTTGCTGATTTCTTCAGTTCAGCTTTGACTTCTTCCTTCAGTACTACAGATTCTTGATCATATGCCATCTCCTGAAATAAGTGAACATCGACCATTTCATTTTGGTACAGTGACTCTGTGTATTCCTTTCATCTTCTGTTGATGCTTCATGCATCATTCAATATTTTGCCCATAGAATCTTTCAATATAGCAACTCAAAGCCCTAAAGTTTTTCTCCAGTTCTTTCAGCTTGAGAAATGTCAAACATGTTTGGTTTTCTAACTCCAAGTCTTTGCACATTTCTTTATAATAATTGACTTTTTCTTCTCAAGCTGTTCTTTGAAATCTTCTGTTAAGCTCTTTTATCTTGTCATTTCTTCCATTTGCTTTAGCTATTCTCCATTCATGAGAAAGTCTGTCTTAGACTAGAAGCTCCACTGAAACCTGCCCACCATGGATGACCCTGCTTGTATTTGAAATAGTAGTAGTGTAGCCTCCAGCCTTACAGCAACATGCAAGCCACCACTGAACGACAAACTGACAAACAAGTAGTATGGACTAGTATCGGCCATTTTGAATTAGACGATCATATGGTCTACTATGCCAAATTGAAGAGGAATGGCATTGCACTCATCAAAAAGATATATAGTTTATCTTAAAACACAGCACTGTCAGTGATAGGAGAATATCCATATTCCTGCAAGGAAAACCACTTAATA
Source organism: Orycteropus afer afer (assembly GCF_000298275.1). Classification (NCBI taxonomy): domain Eukaryota; kingdom Metazoa; phylum Chordata; class Mammalia; order Tubulidentata; family Orycteropodidae; genus Orycteropus; species Orycteropus afer. Next base: position 248,845 of record NW_006922628.1, read on the forward strand.
TAAATATTATTCAAGTTTATGTACTAATGCCAAAGATGAAGAAATTGAAGTTTTTTTTTTAATTAAACTTCAGTAGTCTGAAATTTATTAAACGTAAAATCAAGATGCATTGATAATTACTGGTGATTAGAATGCAAAAGTTGAAAACAAAGAAAGAGGAATTGTAGCTGCAGAATTTGACCTTAGTGATGTAAACAAAACCAGAGATCACATGATAGAATTCTGCTTTTGTCAAAAACATAAATGGTGACTATACATGTGGCCCTCATCTAATAGAATACACAGGTATAAAAATCTGCTACATTTTTAGGAAGAGAGGATGAAGAAGTTCAATATCATCAGTCAGAACAAGGCCAGGGGCTGACTACAGAACAGACCATCAATTGTTCATATGTAAGTTGAAGTTGAAGTTGAAGAAAATTAAAATAAGTGCATAAGAGTCAAAAGGGGTCGCTATGAGTCGGGCCGACTCGATGGCAAACAACAACAACAAAGAGTCAAAATACCACCTTGAGTATATCCTTTCTGAATTTAGAGATGATCTCAAGAATAGCTTTGACACATTAAACACTAATGACAAAAGACCAGATCAGTTCTGGGATGATATCAAGGACATCACACATGAACAAAACAAAAGATGTTAAAAATAGAGGAAAGATGAAAATTGGTGTCAAAAGAGACTCTGCCCCTTGCTCTTCTTGAACATATAGTAGTTAAAGCAAATGGAAGAAGTCGTGAAGTAAAAGAACTGAACACAATATTTAAAAGGGAAACTCAAGAAGACAAAGTAAAGTATTATAGTAAAACATTTGAAGACCTGGAGCTAGAAAACCAAAAAGGAAGAAGACACTTGACATTTCTCAAGCTGAAAGAACTGAAGAAAAATTCAAGCCTCAATTTGCAATACTGAAATTCTCTATTGGCAAAATATTGAGCAAAACAGGGAGCATCAAAAGAAAATGAAAAGAATACACACAGTCACTATACCAAAAAGAATTGAAGGTTGATCAACTGTTTCAGGAGATGGCATATGATCAAGGACCAATGGTGCTGAAGAAAGAAGCCCAGCTGCATTGAAAACATTAGTGAAAAACAAAACTCCAGGAACTGACAGAAAAGAATACCAACTGAGATATTTCAACAAATGGATGCTGTCCTGGAAGCACTCACTCATTTATGCCAAGAAATTTAGAAGACAAGTACCTGGCCAAATAAAAGAAAGATGACCCAAAGGAATTTGGGAATTATAGAACAATATCATCCATATCATACACAAGTAAAAATTTGCTGAAGATAATTCAGTAACAATTACAATAATGCATCAACACAGAACTGCCAGAAATTCAAGCTGGATTCAGAAGAGGATATCACACAAAGGGATATCATTGTTGCCAGATGGATCTTGGCTGAAAGCAGAGAACACCAAAAAGATGTCTATTTATGGTTTTTTTGACTATGCAAAAACACTTAATTGTACAGATCATAACAAATTATGGATAACATTGCAAAGAATGCAGTTTCCAGAGAATTTAATGTTGCTCATGATGAACCTGTACATAGAACAGGAGGATACTGCATGGTTTAAAATCAGGAAAGGAATATGTCAGGGTTTTATCCTTCACCCATACTAATTCAATCAGTGTGCTGAGCAAGTAGTCCAAAAACTGGACTATATGAAGAAGAATGTGACATCAGGATTGGAGGAAGCTTCATTAACAACCTATGATATGTAGATGATACCACCTTGCTTGCTGAAAGTGAATATGAATTGAAATACTTACTGATGAAGATTAAAGACTACAGTCTGCACATGGATTACTTCTCAACATAAAGAAAACAAAAATCCTCACAAGTGGCCCAAAAATCAGCATCATAATGAATGGAGAAAATATTAAAATTGTCAAGGACTTCGTTTTACTTGGATTCCCAATCAATACCCATGGTATCACCACTCAAGAAATTAAATGGCATATTGCATATGGCAAATCTATTTCAGAAGGCCTCTTTAAGGTTTTAAAAAGCGAAGCTGTAACATTGAAAACTAAAGCCTGACCCAAGCTATGGTATTTTCAGTCACCTCATATACATGTGAAAGCTGGACAATGAGTAAAGATCAAGTAAGAATTGATGCCTTTGAATTATGGTGTTGTTGGTAAAGAATACTGAAAGTACTATAGACTGCCATAAGAAGGAACAAATCTTGGAAGAAGTACAGCTGGACTCTTCCTTACAATTGAAGATGGCAAGACATTGCTTCCTGTGTTTTGGGCCCGTTATCAGGAGGGACCAATATGACAAACTGACAAATGAGAGCTACTATCCAAGTGGAGTGAGTTCCAAATCTAATCCCTTCTGAGTTATAAAAAGACACAGAGGCAGGAGAATCTTCTACAAGCCAAGGAACCAAGGAGTGCGTGCAACTATTTTGTTGTTGTTGTTGTTAGGTGCCTTCCAGTTGTTTCCGACTCATAGTGACCCCATGCACAGCAGAATGAAACACCACCTAATCCCTCACCAGCTCCATGACCCTGCTATACCTGAGCCCATTGTCGCAACCACCGTATCAATGCATCTTGTTGAAGGCATTCCCCTCTTTCGCCCACCCTCCACCTTACCAAGCATGACATTCTTCTCCAGGGGATGGTCCATTCTGACAACATGACCAAAATAGGTGAGATGACGTCTGGCCATTCTTGCTTCCAAGGAGCATTCTGGCTGCACTTCCTCCAGGACAGATCAGTTAGTCCTTTTAGCAGTCCATGGTACTTTCAGCATTCTTCGCCAGCACCACAACTCAAAAGCATCAACCCTTCTTCAGTCTTCCTTATTCATTGTCCAGCTCTCTCATGCATGAGGCAATTGAAAATATCATGGCTTGTGTTAGGTGCACCTTAGTCCTCAAGGAGACATCCTCGCGTCCTTGCTCCTCAGCACTTGAAAGAGTTCCATAGCAGCTGACTTGCCCAGTGCTATACATCTAATGTCCTGACTGCTGCTTCCATTGCTGTCGATTGCAGAATCAAGCAGAGACTATCTACAAAGAGGGAATCAACTTGCCAAGACTATGAATTTAGACTCTCAGCCTGGAGAACTCTAAGAAAATCAATTTACATTCTTGTAAGCCACCCATGAGAGGTATTATTATGGAAACCTAGAGAACTAAGATTAGGCCATGGTAGGGCAGTGAAGAAGTGACCAGAGGTAGTCAGACAAGTAAGGAGAGTGTGGATTCATAGACATGAGGGAGAAGGGGCTTCTGAGAAGAGAAAGTGTGACCAGCACAGAAACTGTGGAGTGGTGACTGGCTATGGACTGGAATAGAGGTAGTAGCCCAGCACTCATTTTCCACTCTTGCATGCATCCCCCCCCCCCATATTTATTGAGTACCTACTGTGTACCAGAACACCCAGTAGTGAGAATCTTCAGACTGATGCTGGGAATGGACATCAGACTGAAGGCACTGAGATGGGTAGAACATAAGAAAGTTCTGAGAGTCCCTGCAGCCATTCCTTCTGGAAACACAGACTAGAGGGTCACAAGAGGGCTTGGTGATTACTGAGATGAGATGGGGCTTAAGAGCTGAATTTTAGGTCCAACATGAGTTTAGCTTGTGTATCAAATAAAGAGATAGACTGTCAAATAAAGAGAGAGTTCAGGGCTGAAGTTTCCAGAAAGAGATGCCATGACACAGAAGTAAAGGTGACTGTGCAGGGCCCGGGCAGAAAGGGAGGCTTGGCCAGGATTGTGGGTGGTAGAAACCTTTGCCCATGCCAAGAGATGGAGGGGGAGTCTGCATGAGGACCTTAAGGAAACCCGTTGGGGTCTCCACATGGAACTGGTAGGATCCACCCATGTAGAATCTGACCCGGAAAAGCCTGACTCCTTTTGCATTTGACCGTGTTGATGCTCGCCTGTACCTCTTGGCCCTGCTCTGTGGCTTCCACAACAAAACAACCAGACAATCCTCTTTGATTTGTATTCATGGCTCCAAGACTCTCAGGCTTTTGATCCACACAAGCAAATATATCAGGTTGTTTTAGTTTAACAACCATCACTCCTGTCCAGTGAGTAAGGAGCTCTGGTGGCCTCCACACACTTCAGTGAGGTCCTACCATCTGCCGCTGCTGCATTTCATTTCAATATGGAATTGGCTGGAAAGGGACCGGCAGGTGCCAGGCAGGGGATCTGCCCTGGAGACTGGCCCACCTGTCCATGCTGGTCTACCATCCCCTGGTATTTGGAGTTGATGGAGTATGACACATCCAGAGTGCCAGGTCTCTGCCTAGCAGCTTGGCTTCACGGAAGGCTCCTAAGAGACCCATAGGGTTGGCAGAGCTTCTGCTGGAAGGGCTGGATCCCAGAGTCAGCGTTGGGGAAAGAGCTGCACAGAGTTCTAAAATCACACAGCAGCTGAATGCACTGCTTCCCTGGGAGTGGGGCTGGTGGTAGTTTCAGGAAAGTAGACCCCCATTCACGAAAGACCATGAAGGATTGTGGAGACATGCTAGGAAGCCAGGGTCCTGGGAGCAGGTTGTGTCTTCTTCAAACACCAAAGCCCACTACCCACCTCTGCAGAGAGGTTTCTGGAAGCAGAACACGTAAGAAGCTGCCCTGAAAATAAGGCTTTGTTTTGGTTTGGAGGGACAAGTAATCTGTGTCCCGGGACAAGAGTCCCCTCAGGGTGGACAGCCTGGCCAGGTTAGGCCAGTAGTGCTGGCCTCACAGCCATGCAAAGATGCAAGGATGCCTGGGGCTCAAGGCATGAGGTGTGAGGAAGTACCACCTGTTGTAGATTAATTGTGTCCCCAAAAAATATGTCAAACTTGGCTGGGCCTTGCCTCAGTATTTTGAAATTATCTTCCATTTTTTACTCTGATGGAATTATCTTATGTGCTGTAAATCCTCATCTCTATAATGTGAATGAGGCAGGATTAGTGGCAGTTACATCACCAAGGCATGACAAAATCAATAGGATTAGGCTGTATCAATCTCTTTTGAGATATTAAAGGAACTGAACAAGTGAGCAAAGATCCAAGGTACCTACTACCACCAAGGAAGAAGAACCAGGAGTGGAATGCATCCTTCAGATCTAGGGTCCCTGTGCTGAGAAGCTCTTAAATCCAGGGGAAGACTGATGCCAAGACACCTGGAACTCTTCAAGGGTCACTGGGCCCACAGATGTTTAAAGGAGACAAGGACCCTCCTGAGAGCCCACAGAGATAGAAAGCATTGCCCTAGAGCCAGCACTCTGAATTTGGACTTCTAACCTTCTAAACTGTGATAGGATACAATTCTGTTTGTCAAACTCCCCTCTTGTGGTATTTCTGTCATAGGGGCAGTAAATAACTGAGACTCCTCTCATAACCCTAGAGGGGAATGAGAAAGCACAGGAGGAAAGAAAGGCCTGTGGCCAAGCTCATCTCCATTCCTGCTACAGTGCCTGTTCAGGAAGTGCAGATGGTGACCAACCCTTGGAGCTGTGAATCAAGCGAGAGAGTTGGGAGCCATTTGGAAAAGAGGGCATCACAAAAGACCAGGAAGTCCATGGGTGATGCAGACATGTAACCCACCCTGCTGCTGACTGGTAAGTTGGGGACCTGAGTCCACTCAGAGGCACCTCCCAAGGAAGGCTTGGCCATCTACTTCTGAAAAATCAGCCGCTGAGTCCTGTGGAGCTCAGGTCTGCTGTGACACACTGGAGGCGGCCAATGGTTGAAGCCAACTCCAGGGACACAGGTCTTAGGGAAGAAGAGCAGGAAGGAGACAGCTGGCAGCCTGCAGGAGTGGGCATCCTCTCAGAACAACATGAGCTGGAGATGCTGTTTGACCTTTGTGTGGTGACCCCAGGCCTGGTGGAAGCACTGGCTAGGAGAAATCCCCAAGGACTGCCTGGAGGAGCCCCAGGGACTGGGCTCATGACTCCCGGAGAACTGCCCAGTCAACCCAGTCTGGGCATAAGTCACCAGCTCTTTCTCAGCAACGGACCAGGAGTCATAATTCAGCATAACTGGACATCCAAGTCCCTCCATACCCAAGTTCAGTAGCATTTCATTACTGTGCTCGTGGGGGAACACTTTCTTCCATGTTGTAAGGTTATTTCAGCCTAAATTATTAAGCAGATTGTTTAATAATGCAAGCTTTCACATTGTTGATGGAAAAGCAGATGCCTGGTTTCAAAGCATATTGTTTCCAGAACACAGCAGGGGGGACGGGTCCACTGCTCTCTGATCTTGTGGTGCAGGATCATCTGTTAATCCGAGATGGGGTAGGCTTTCCTGGCTAGTATGTGAGGCTGGGCCCCACATTGTGTGCACAGCACAGGTTCACAGCATCTTGCTCCCCACTCCAAAGAATGCCTGCTTATTTATTTGTGTTTGACAAGGTCCCTGGAACAAATGGTAACTGTTTCGGTAGTTTTCCGAGAAAAACCGAGAGGGTCTGTACGTGAATGCTCCTTCACATGTGTTCTCAGGGCACATTGCACTCCATCATGTACACACATGCATGAATAGTGTGCAGTGCACTTTCACAATGCATGCACGCATGGGAATGGTGCACAGCACATTCATGTGACACACACAGGATTGAATGGTGTGCAGTGCACTTCCATGATGCACACACATGTATGAACAGTGTATAGTACACTCACATGACACACACAGGAATGAATGGTGTGCAGTACACTTCCAGGATGCACACACACACATATGAACAGTGCACAGCACACTCACGTGACACACACATGTATGAATGATGTGAAGTGCCCTTCCCTGATGTACACACACGCATGAACAGTGTACAGCATACCCATGTGACACACACAGGTATGAATGTTGTGCAGTGTGCTTCCATGATACATACACATGCATGAGCAGTGCACAGCACACTCACGTGACACATGCATATATGAATGCTGTGTAGTGCACTTCCATCATGCACACCACATGTATGAGTGGTGTACAACACACTCACATGACACACACAAGTATGAATGGTGTTCAGTGCACTTCCATCATGCACTCACACATATGAACAGTGCACACCACACTCACGTGACACACATATGTATGAATGGTATTCTGTGCACTTCCATCATGCACACACATGTATGAAGGGCATTGTCTTGTCATCCTCAGGAAAGAATTGAAGTCCTGGACTAATGGTCCTTTCACTGTGAACTCTCCACACATGCAAACTTTGATTTCAATAATGAGGACCAGGAAGGGCTGCTCATCAGTCAGGGCCAGTGATGGTTTGAAGGTCTCTGAGGAGAAAGTAGAAAGGCCAGACCTGCCCTGTCTGTGAATCGAGACTCCAACCAAGCCTGCATCTCCTAAGCTACCCCAACGCTTTCACCACAGGATGGTTCCCTTCAGCACCAAACCACCTGTGAGCATCTCTTTCACAGTGAAATGAATACAGTGGGAAGGACACTGCACTTCAGTGTCTGAGTCTATCCAGTCAGGCATAGACTGAGTACTGCCACCTACCTCACACTCAAGTACCCCTCCCTGTGCTCTCACTGTTAAGTG
>NW_006922628.1:257001-258684 GCF_000298275.1 Orycteropus afer afer
CACCACCACCACCATCAGCAGCAGCAGTGACAGCATCACCAGCAGTAGCAGCAGCATTAGGACCATTGGAAGCATCCTTTGGGCCCCATGGCTCCCACCTCTCCTGCCCCCAGCGCCCCTTCCTTTCTACAACCAGGGAGGCTGGGAAGGTGCGTGTCCCTGATCACAAGCTCTATGTAAGAGTTCATGCAGTATCACTGAGGGGAGGATGTCCTGGTTGGGCTTCTCAGACCACTTCTGAAACCCTAAAAAGACTTGGAAGTCTTGGATGAAGTGGATTTTTCGCAGCAATATTCCTGCTGGGGGAATACGAGATTTGGCCTGGGTTGGGAAACTACTTTAAACTGGAGCCCTTGAGCCTTAGCTGCCTCCTGCTGCTGTAGCATAAGTACCAGAAGGGGGTAGCTTTAACAAACAGAAATTTACTTTCTCATAATTTATGAGACTGGAAGTCTGAATGCAGGGTGCTGGCCCTGGGGAAGGCTCTGCATGTCTGCTGTGGGAGAGGCCCCTGACTCACCTTCCACAGCCCCAGGACTCCTCCATCCCCAGACAGTCTCCATGCCACATCTATCTTTCCCAGATGGGTGCTCGCTTCTCTGCCTAGTGTTCACTGTTTACATCTCAAAAGTCATTCACATAAAAAAGAAAGCCCTGTTCTCAAATGCATTATGCCCAGAGGTATAGGGACTAGGATTGGGGGGCGTAATTTAATCCTTAACACCTCTGAGGATGAAAGCTCATGGTTGACATTTCCATGGGACAGCACACAGAAAGCAGAGAGGCAGCCTCGTGTGAACGTTGCCCCCAGCAGGGCTCCACAGCCAAGACAAGAAGGCCTGGAGGAGGGAAGGACAGGGCACACAGCTCAGCACAAAAGTCAGTCGGGTGGTCCCCAAGGTGAGCCTGGGAAGGTGTGGTCAGCTTTGCTGCCTCTGTCCCTGGTGCTGAGGGTCTGCAAAGACAAAGAAGAGAATTAGAGAACATGCCCAGGTGCAAGGGAAACACACAGGTCATCCAAGCAGAACCAAGTCAGGAAGGCGGCTGGCTATGGGCTGTGGCTGTTGTGACAAAAACAAGGGGACCCAAAACTGACAGAACAAACTTCTCTGTGCCCTGGGGTCCTGGGTGGTGAGGGATGGGTGCAGGGAGCCAGGAGAGAGAGGGCGTGCTGCTAAATAAATGCCATGCGCTTATTCATGGGCAGAGGGCTGCAGCTGGCTCCGCTCAAGGGGAAATAGCCACCTGTCACTTACCAGGGACATTGGAAGGCCAACACCAGGAGACCAGCACCCTGTCCACAAACCACTGTGCTGGTGAAGACAACAGGGACACACATGCTCAGGTGTGGCCTGAGGTGACCTCCAGGCCTTGGGCAGCTCTGAGTGCTCATTCTTTACTTGCCAGTGGCCTGCCATTAGGACATCAGGGCTGTGGCTACAAAACACAGACATGCTGCGACATCTGGAGACAGACTGCTGTCGGTTGTCATCAACTCAATCTGACGCCATGTTTGCAGAGAAGAGATGTTCCCCAGAATCTCTAAGCTGCGCTTTCAGAAGCAGGTCGCCCGTCCTGCCTTCCAAGGAGCCTCTGGGAGGGAGTGAACCACCAATATCTCAGCCGGTGGTGGAGCACTGAGCTGTTGGCATCACCCAGGAACTCCCAGAACCAGACTGGGCA
>NW_006922628.1:258784-260252 GCF_000298275.1 Orycteropus afer afer
CATGCTGCGACATCTGGAGACAGACTGCTGTCGGTTGTCATCAACTCAATCTGACGCCACGTTTGCAGAGAAGAGATGCTCCCCAGAATCTCTAAGCTGCGCTTTCAGAAGCAGGTCGCCCGTCCTGCCTTTCAAGAAGCCTCTGGGAGGGAGTGAACCACCAATATCTCAGCCGGTGGTGGAGCACTGAGCTGTTGGCATCACCCAGGAACTCCCAGAACCAGACTGGGCAGGCCCGTACCCGGTTCCTGCTCTTAGCTGCATAACAGCAGGCCAGCATCTCAACCTCCTTCACAAGAAAGGGATGACGCACTTCTCATGTCACGTAAGTTAATACAAGCACACACACTCCTTTGGGGCACCCAGCAGGTGCTCAATAAGTTAGCATGAAGATGCCGATGGTTATCAGACAGAGGGTGCAAGCAGAAGCTTTGGGTGCTCTGGTTCGTGGTGTGAGGTGGCGAGGGAAAGGTCCGGGGCCAGGCTTCTGGGTTCTGGTTGTGGCCAGCTGGGTGGAGGAGCAAGGCTTTGGCTTCCTTAAGTGTGGCATGGGAGGCTGCCCAGTCTCCACGGAGCTCCCCTCCAGCTCTGACGCCCCTGGACTGGATGCCCTGAGTTGGTTTCCTAGCGCTCCAGCTGATTGATGTTTTTTCCCAGTGGTTTGCCTTTTAGGAAGATCCTGTCAATGGAATCTCATGGCAGGGGACCTAGTGAGTCTGGTTTCTGTCACTTAGTGCAAGGGGCTTATCATGCTGCTGCCTGAATCAACAGGGCATTCTAATTCCCTCATGCCAGTTTGGGAATTTTTTTATTTTTCAAAGAATCTATTTCCTCTAAGTCAAATGTATAGGTCTCCTACTGAATTCTGTAAGACCTCTGATGATGTCCTGCTTCAGTACAAATGGCGGTCATTTGTGTCTTCTCTCTGGTTTTTCTTGACAAGAATTGCTAGGGGATAAGTCAATTAACTTGTATTTCTGAAGAACCAATGGTTAGTTGTGTTGACTTTTGTCTATGGTAAGTCTGATTTTCCATTGCATTAATTTCTGCTCCTCGTCTTCTTCCCCTTACTTTCTTGGGCCTTAATATACTAATTATTTTCCTAGTTTCTTGAAAACGGAGCTTGGATTATTCATTTTCAAACTTTATTGTTTTTCACATATGCATTGAAAGCTGCAATTTTCCCTCCAAGCATTGGTTTAGCTGTGTCCCACAGTGTGTTGTTGTTGTTGTTTTGTTGTTAGGTGCGGTCCAGTCAGTCCCAACTTGCAGTGATCCCATGTGAAAAACAATGGAACAATTCTTGCAACGGTTGCTGTGCTTGAGTTCCTTGTTCCAAACACTGTATCAGCCCATCTGGTTGAGGGTCTTCCTCTTGTTCACTGACCCTCTACTTTGCCAAGCATGATATCCCACAAGATGAGAGCTGTTATATTTTATTTAATTCCAATGCTTTCCTTTTTTTTCC
>NW_006922628.1:267061-267911 GCF_000298275.1 Orycteropus afer afer
GGTGAATTGTGGTCAATGTCATGAGACAAAGTGTATGTGAGCTGCTGTATGGGAAGTGAATTTGCTCTGTAAATTTTCACCCAAATCACAATAATAAAAAAAAAGAAAAAGAAAGCAAATGATGTATTACATTATGCAAATCTTCTGAAAGAGGCCCCTTTAAAGTGTTAAAAAGTGCAGATGGTACTTCAAGAACTAAGGCATGTGCAACCAAACCATGATATTTCCGATCACCTCATGTGCATGCAAAAACTGGACAATGAATAGATGCCTTTGCATCCTGGTGTTGGTGAAGAATATTGAGTACACCATGGACTGCCAGAAGAACAAACAAAACTATCTTGGAAGAAATGCAGCCAGAATTATCCTTTGAAGCTAGGATGGCAAGACTTTGTCTCAGATACTTTGGATATGTTATTAGGAGGGACGAGTCCCTGGAGAAGGACACCATGTTTAGTAAAGTAGAATAGAATGAAAAAGAAGAAGACCCTCAATAAGATGGATTGAGACAGTTCCTGCAACAATGGGCTCACAAATACCAGTGGTTGTGAGAATGGCACAGGACCAGGCACTAGTTCATTCTGGTTTACATAGTGTCTCTGGGTTGGAACTGACTCAACAGCAGCTAACAGCAGTCGTCTCTTAAACTGTATTTTCATCTTTCTTTTCTTGATTTACTATTCCCTGCATTTAAGTTTGGGTATTTTCTATCAGCCTGACTTAGATTTCACTAATCTTATCTTCTTTTGAAGAAGTGTAGCTGGAATGCTCCTTGGAAGCGAGAATGGCCAGACTTCATCTCACCTAGTTTGGTCATGCTATCAGAAGGGACCATCACCTGGAGAAGGAT
>NW_006922628.1:268011-274255 GCF_000298275.1 Orycteropus afer afer
AAGAGGGTCTGTGCAGTCTTTCTGCCTAGTCCGCCATCTTACCAGCTGACCTAATTCCAATGCTTTCTGATTTCAGTACTTATTGCTTCTTCACCTCATGGGAAATATAAATTTAGGTAAGTTCCCAAATGTGGGGGTTGTCTCATAATTGCTTTGTGACTACTTTTCAGTTTAATTTCATAGTAGTCAAAAAATACAGTCTGTATGATACTGCTCATTTTAAATCTGTTGAGATCAAGTGTATGGTCTATTTTGGTAAATGTTATATTGGAACTTAAAACAAATATGAGTTCTGTAAGTTTTAGGTATAGTTGTAAGTATAGATTAGGCATCATTTTATAATGTTGTTATTTGATAAGACTGATTAATAATGCTTCACAAAGTTTCTGTATTCTCCCTGAATTGTTACCTCCGTAACCTACCAGGTACTGAGAGAGGCATGTTAGAAAGCTTTGACTAGGGTGGTATTGGTGTATTTAGCCTGGTTCCATCACATTTTCGCAATAGTATTGAAGTTGTGTTAAGTGTATGTATATTTGCATGATTACTCTTCCTGTTGACTTGATTGTTTTGTCCTTGTCCAGCGTCCCTTCATATTTCTAGTAAACTTCCAGCTTCACAGCTCTCTCTCTGACTTTGGTAAAGCCACAGGAACTTTTTCCCCACCCTTGCAATTCTTTCTTTATGGTCATTTTTTATTTACCACATTTAAAAACATTTTGAGAAGTGGTTAAGGGTGTCATCAGACTTCCAAAGGAAATCTTGGCAGGCAGATGTTAAAAACTTTTATAAATACAATGTTAAGAACTCCTGACCTGAAGACCCCTCCTGCTGCTACCATAGTTCTCCTACCTTGTGAGGGTTTTCCTCAGCATTTATTCCTTCATGTCCTGAGGTGGGGAGGGTAGCAAGAGAGCAAGCCCTTGGGGACTAGAGCCTTTCAGCAGACTAACTTCTTCCAGCTAACAGATGTGAGCCAAGGGCTGTCCCCCTCAGGTCAGGTAACCCGCTTGTGGTACTTAAGGCTGGATGTCAACTTGGCTGGGCCTGGTTGAGTGGCTGGGCAGCTGGTGGTAGTTATTTCCTGTGATGAGACTGGCAATCAACTCCATGCTGGGATCTACCACAAGCTGCTGAGTAGCTGCTTTAGGCATGTGGTCATCTTCCCATGTATAAGCAGCAACTTTGGGAATGGTCTCTGGCTTTTGGCATGCTTGAACCTTGCATGTAGCCAAGTCATTGTTCAGCAGCCCGCCATGCTCTGCTGATCTTAGGACTTTCAATGGACTTCAATCAATGGCCTTTTGTGTTATTTGGTAATATCGGGACTGTGCCTTTTCACTTGTCAACCTTGGGCTTGTCAGCCTCAGCAGCCAGCATCTGTCTGAGTGAAGAAGACCTTCAGCTTCAGTGCACTGGGAGCAGGAGGCAGAGCTGAAGTCCAAGCTTGAGGGGCTTTCACCCAGCCCCTACAACCTGGCAGTTTGAACTCAGACTTAAAGCCTTCAAACTGTAAGAGAATAAACTCCTGTTTGCTCAAACCACCCATTTGTGGTATATTCCTGTCAGAGTGGCACTAGGTAACCAAAACACTACTCCTGTGGAGAAATAAGCAACCTGGTGAGTTCCTTCAATGATAATCCCTCTACACAGAAACAGTGAAGCACACAAGTTCTCTCCAACCTGAGTGGTGAGACATGGGTTTTGTTCACTCTTGTCCCGTGAGCCTAGAATAGCACCTGACACCAAGTGTCTGAGGACTTGCTGGCTTTCTGCCCTCCCCACCTCAGTCTAGCATCAGGGAGCCCCTATCCTATTGTGTGTGCCCAAATTGTCCAACAGAGGAGAGGAAGGGAATGAGTCCCAGAAGGCAGGACTGTCAGATGCTGCAGGGAGCCAGGTTGAAATAAAGGGAGACTCTCTGGACCTGTAGCTTGTAGTCATTGACCACCTTAGTATCTGTGGCTTGGATGGGGAGACAGAAAACCCAGTACTGAAAGCAGAAGAATGGGAGGGAAGAGGGTGGTCTGTTGAAAGTTTGGCAATGAAGGAAGAGGGAAGACAGATGGGCAGGAGCCTGGGTCAGGGGAAAATCTCTTTTTGGATGAGTTAGGCCAAAGGAAGCAGAGATGAGAAATACGCAAGATGACAAGTGGACCAAGAGAGAACTTTCTTTTGATTCATGTTTGCATCATGTTCGTTTTCTCCATCATTTTTCTTTCAACTTATCTGTTTGTTATATTTAAAGTGTGTATATTATAAACACCACATACTTGGGTCTCTTTAAAATAAAGTTCAGATTGATGATTTTGGTCTTTAATCAAGATGTTTTGTCCTTTATAATTTAATTAATGGTATGTTGCTGTTGTTGGGTGCCATCAAGTCAGCTCTGATCACAGTCTGACTCACAGCGGCCATATGTGTAACAGAATGAAACACCAGTCCTGCACCATCCTCACAATCACTGCTGTGTTGGAGCCATTGTTCTAGCCACCATGTCAATCCATCTCATTGAGGGGCAAGTTTAAATATACCATCTTCCTGTTAGTCCTTCATTTCTTTCTTCCCTTTATTTCTATCAATCAAGTGTCTCTTTCATTATTTCAGTTATTTTCTTTAGTACATTTATTTATTGTATTTTCAGTTATACTTATTCGTTATTATTTCATTGTGTACCAATATACATATTAAAATACATATCCTTAATTTACTGTAGTCTGAGTTAATGCTTTGCTACTCCTTGAAGAATACAGGATGTTGCAATGATTTCAGCCCACTTACCTTCCATCTGCCCTTTCTGCCATTACCATCATATGTTTTGCTTCCATATACATTACAAACCACAAACTCACTGTCATTACCACTGTCTTAGATCGTCAGATATATATATATTTATGCCACTGCTAAGGAGCTCTGGTGGCATAGTGGATAAGGCATTTGGTTGTTAACCAGAAGGTCAGCAGTTCACAGCCACCAGCTGCTCCGGAGAAGAAAGATGGGACAATCTACTTCTGTAAATATTTACAGCCTCAGAAACCCAATGAAGGTCACAATGAGTCAGAATCAATCTGATGGCAATGAGTTTGGTTTGGTTTCATGCTGGTCCTATTCAAAGGAGCACTGGTGGCACAGTGGTTAAAGTGTCCTGCTGCTAATCAAAGAGTCAGCAGTTCAAACCCACCAGCCACTCTACAGGAGAAAGATATGGCACTCTGTTTCTGTAAAGATTTACAGGCTTGGAAAAATTGTGGGGTCACTATGAATTGGAATCAACTAAATGGTAACTAGTTTGGTTTGGTTTTGGTTTAGAGCAATTCATTATCTTCTTCAGTTCCAAACTTCCATTAGGGTCATTTTTCTTCATCTTGAAGAATTGTGATGTGTTTCAGTGCTGGTCTTCTGTTGTTAAATTCTTTCAACCTTCCCTTGTCTGCAAACATTTTTATTTCCCCGTTATGTTTCAAGGATATTTTGCTTGTGTATACAATTCTAGGTTGGTAGTTCTTAATATGCCTGCAGTACTGGTGGTTCAAACACACTAGCCACTCCTCAGAAGGAAGATTGGCCTATCTACTTCCATAGTGATACTGTCTTGGAAACCCAAGGAGGGGTTGCTATGAGTCAGATCCAACTTGAAGTCAGTGAGTTTGGTTTTTTGGTTGCATTAAAGATGGCATTTCATGATTTTCCAGATTTTATGCTAGCCTTTAAAAAGTCCATCATTACCCTGTTGTCTTAAGTATCTAGTGCTGTTATCACAGAAATACCACAGTAAGTGCTTTGGAAATCAGACCAAACGTGGGTCCCTGCCCAGTACGCAGTCAGGCCAAAGCAGTTTACACACCAAGTGATTAAGAGGAGAGAAAATTACTTATTGCAAAGCAGAAATGCAAGGAGATAGGGGTCTTTACCCAAATATGACTTCCTGAATCTAAATCGAATTACAGTTTTTGTAAGTTTCAGGAGAGAGGGTTATGCATATTCATAAAAAATTCAGGAATGTGGGTGTGAAATAGTTGACGATTGGCTGAAATTTCGTTCTCCTTGGTTTAAAGGGACAGTCACTTTTTTAATGCAGTGCGCTTGCGCACCGGATGAGTCACATTGGCTTCCTGTCATCAGCTGATCGGGGCTTAGACAGAGGGGAGAGCAACTTTGTTCCTGTTTGTCCCACGGTGCCTGTCCGCAGGCCAAAGTTAATTTTCAACTTAGATGTGTCTTCTTAGATACATTAACATACTTATCACCTGTTTCTAGGGGAATAGCAGGAAAGAATGTGCAAATTGGCTTTTTGCTCCATTCAGTTCCTAAGGAACTGAGTTATTGTGTTTACTCATTTGTTTCCAACCAGGATCTATCTGTCTTAATCAGGATGGGAAAATAGTTAAGCTTTCATCCTATTCAGCTCTTAAGGAACTGAGTTATTATGTTTACTTATTTGTTTCCAACCAGGGATGCAGGTTGAACTTGGACTCCACTCAGTTTCACTTTGACAAAAAGAATTTTATTTTCTCACAATTTAGGGGGCTAGAAGTCCAAACTTGGGGCACCAGATCTGAGGGAAAACTCTCTCAGTCTGCTCTCGGGAAAGGTCCTTGTCCCTTTTCAGTCTCTGTTCCCTGGCAATCACGTGTAAAGAATCTTTCCCTCCATTTGTGCTTGCTTTCTTAATCTTCTTTTATATCTAAAAAGAGGTTGACTGAAGATACACCTTACCCTAGCACTGCTTCATTAACTTAACAAAGAAAGCTCACTGCCAAATGAAATTATAGCCACAGGTATAAAATGTGGGAAAAAAAAAAAAAATAGTGCCAGCAAATTGACTCTGCAGTCATTAAAGCATTTGGATAACCAAAAGGTCAGCAATTCTAGCCCACCAGCTGCTCTGTGGGAGAAAGGCAAGGCCATCTTCTGCTTCTGCAAAGATTTATAGCCTTGGAAACCCTACAGGGCAGTTCTACTCTAGCCTATAGTGTCGCTATGAGCCAGAGGTAAAGGGGTTAAAATTTACAGCACATATTTTGGAGGATGTTAAACTCATAACACTATTTGCCACTTCTATGGATGTAACTGTTTCAGAGATTTTTATTATGACATCCCTATGCAGTGGTTTTAATCTAGGTTAGGGGTTGCTGTAGTCCTTGCATCTGTGGGATGATTCCCCTCACCATTTTTTTTTTTTTTTTTTTTACATATTCTATGCTAATAGCTCTTCAAATGTTGTTTCTGTCCCAGTTTCTCTTCACTCTTTGGGGCAATCCAGTTACACAAATATTAAACTCAATACTTATGTACTGTTATGTGAGGCTGGTGCAGGATCAAGCAGTGTTTCATTCTATTGTACATGGGGTCACTGTGAATCAGAGCTGGCTCTACAGCATCTAACAAATTAAAACATGGCTCCTAAACTAAAATTATATCTCTTCAGCAAGTAAAATTTTGCTAAAGATAACTCAAAAAGGTTGCACCACTATATAGACAGGGAATTGCTGGAAACTCAACTGAGATTCAGAAGAAGATGTGCAAGGAGGGATACCACCACTGAGGTGAGATGGATCTTGTCTGACAGTAGAGAATGCCAGAAAGATGTTAATCTGCCTTGTATTAACTATGCAAGGGCATTTGACTGTGTGGACCATAACAAATTATGGATAATATGGCAAAAAAATAGAAATTCCAGAATACATAATTGTCTTCATGAGGAACCTGAACATAGACCAAGAGGGAGTCCTTGAAACAGAATAAGAGAATACTGAATGGTTTAAAATCATGAAAGGTCTCAATCAGGGTTGTATCTTTTCACCATACCTTTTTAATTTGTATGCTGAGAAAATAATCTGAAAAACTGGACTATATTAGGAATAACACAGCATCAGGATTGGAGGAAGATTCATTAGCAACCAGCCACATGCAGATGACACACCTTGCTTGCTGAAAGTGAAGAGGACTTGAAGCAATTATGGATGAAAATTAAAGATTAAAGTCTTCAGTATGGATTATATCTCAACATAAAGAAAACAAAAGTCCTCACAACTGGAAAAGTAAGGAACATCATGATAAATGGAGAAAAGATTGAATTTGTCAAGGATTTAATTTACTTGGATTCCCAGTCAATGCCAATGGAAGCAACAGTCAAGAAATCAAATGATAAAATAACAAATGCTAGTGAAGATGTAGAGAGATTGGGACTCTTCTACATCGCTGGTGGAACTGTAAATTGTACGACCACTGTGGAAAGCAGTAT
>NW_006922628.1:276863-283809 GCF_000298275.1 Orycteropus afer afer
ATGGGCTCAAGTATTCCAAGGAATGTAAGGATTGTGCAAGACTGGGCAGTATTTCCTTTTGTTGTACATAGGGTCTCTATGAGTCAGAGCCAACTCAATGAGCATCTAACAACAACAACTTTTGTGTCCAATCTAAGATATTGTAATTCTCAGTCCTAAAATGCCCATTGCTGATTTTTAATAAACCCCTATTCTCTTGAAACTATTCATGCCCCTCCACTTTGTAAAGCTTTTCCTTTATTTTTGTTGACATAGTTTTTGTTTTAAAGTTCTTGTCTACTAACTTCAGCACCTGAATCATCCTTGAGTCTTGTTATGGATTGTATTGTGTCCCACCAAGTAAGTGTTGTAAATCCTAATCCCTGTACCTGTGGTTCACAGTTTTCAGTAAAAACTTGTTTTATGCAAGTAAATTTTTGCTTAAAATAATTTTTAAATGGTTGCAGTAGTTTATTAACAGGGAACTTCCAGAAATTCAACTTGGATTCATAAGAGAATGTGAAATGAGGGATATCATTGCTGATACCAGATGGATCTTGGCTGAAAGCAAAGAACACTAGAAAGATGTTTATTTATGTTTTATTGACTACGCAAAGGCATTCAACTGTGTGGATCATAACAAATTATGGATGGCATTGCAAAGAAAGGGAATTCCAGAACACTTTGTTGTTCTCATAAGGAACCCGTATGTAGACCAAAAGGCTGTCATTTGAACTGAACAAGGGGATACTGCATGGTTTAAAATCAGGAAGGGCATGCATCAGGGTGGCAGACTTTCACCATACTTATTCAAACCGTATGCTTAGCAAATAATCTGAGAAGCTGGACTATATGAGGAAGAATGTGGCATCAGAATTGGAGGAAGATGCATTAACCACTTAAGAGATGACACAACCTTCTTTGTTGAAAATTAAGATGACTTGTAGTACTTACTGATGAAGATTAAAGACTACAGTCTAAAGTGTAGATTATATCTCAACATAAATAAAACAAATATCCTCCTAAATGGGCCAATATACAGTATCTCGATAAATGGAGACAAGATCGAAGTTGTCAGGGATTTCATTTTACTTGTATCTACAATCAACAGCCATGGAAGCAGTAGTCAAGAATTCAAGTGACATATTGCATTGTGCAAATCTGCTGCAAAATGTCTCTCTAAAGTGTTAAAAAGTAAAGCTATCACTTTGAAAATATGATGCATCTGACCCAATCCATGGTATTTTTAGTCTCCTCATATGTGTGGGAAAACTGAACAATGAATAAAGATGACCAAAGAAGAACTGATGCTTTTGCATTCTGGTGTTGGTGAAGAATACTGAATGGACCTCGGACTGCCAGAGGAATGAACAAATATGTCTTTGAAGAAGTACAGCCAGAATGCTCCTTGGAAGTGAGGATGGTGAGACTCTGTCTTCCACACTTTGGACATGCTATCAGGAGGGACCAGTCCCCAGAGAAGGACGTCATGTTCAGTAAAGTGGAGGGTCAGCAAAGACAGAGAAGGCCCTCAACCAGATGGGTTGACACAGTAGCTGCAACGATGGGCTCACGCAGAGCAAGGATTGAGAGATTGATGCAGGACCAGGCAGGGTTTCGTTCCATTGTACAGAGGGTTGTGAGTTAGGCTGGGCTCTCTAGAGAAGCAAAACCAGTAAATATTATATATCCATATAGAGAAAGAGAAGTTTATCTTAGGAAAATGGCTCCCACACTTATAGAGGCCGGCAAGTCCCAAGTTCTCAGATCAAGCACCAAGCTGGAGGTTTTCCCGACTCACGCAGCTGCAGGGGCTGATGAACTCAAGGTTGGCAGGCAGTGTACAGGCTGTTGACTCCAACGAATGACGAATCCAAGATCTCCAGGCCGAATGGTGGGTTGTCCACTCACAGACAGTGGTAGGCAGCACAACAAGATCCCAATCCACAGAAGAGTGTCTCTTTTCCCAGGATGTCCATAAATATGTTGGAAGCAGGTCACACCGCTGGGGAAACTCCCTTTCAACAGATTGGCTGCTCAAAACATATACATCCAATTCCATCATGGGAATAACCCACATCACAACTGCTTAAACCACACAGAATTGTGGTCCAGCCAAGTTGACACACAGCTCCAACTATCACAGGTTGCTAAGAGTTGGAGCTGACTGGAGGGTACCTACAAAGCACCTGTGGTTGTAATCACATCTGGGAATGGATTTTCTCTGTTATGTTAATGAGGATGTGTCCTGAGTCAATCTTTTTGAGATACAGGAGCAGATTAAGCTGGCAGTAAGAAGGCAGACATGGGGGAAGAAGATGCCAAACCACATGAAGATAGCCCAGAAGCAGGACCTTAAAGGACAAGAACTTTCCCCCAGAGCCAATAGAGGGAGAAAGCCCTCCCTTAGAGGTTGTGTTGTTGTTGTTACGTGTCGTCGAGTCGGACCCAACTCATAGCGACCCTTTCTTGGGTTTCTGAGGCGGTATCACTACAGAAGTAGATTGCCCAACCTTCCTTCTGAGGTGGTACCCTGAATCTGGCCTTGTGGCCTCCTGAACTGGGAGAGAATAAATCTCTGCTAAAGCCACCCCTTGTTGTATTTCTGCTGCCCTGGTTAGCCAAGACAGGTCTTTCTCTCTCTCTCTCTCTTTTTTTTTTTTTTTTTCCTCTTTACTATTGGCCAAAATGTCCTTCTTCCAATTTCTTATATTAAGAGTTGTGAATAAGTACAGAGATTGATGTTGGTATCAGTCCCCCAGGGGGGTGCCCTTCCCTCCATGAGGCAGAGAGTGTGAGTAGCTCCTTATATCAGTTCATCGGGGATCAAGCTGGGCCAGGGCTACCTGCCACTGTATGGACACTCAGCCCACCTCTGTCCTCAGTGTCTCCAAGATGAGATGGCATCCATGTTGCTTGCATCCTCTCCCTTCAGTGAGACTTTATTTTCTTCTAATTACCAGCGAATGGTAGGAGAACTCACTCTGTCCAGTTCAGGCTCCCAGACCCCCAGCCTCAGCCGATGAAAAACATAGCTATGTGTGGGTCTCCTCTAAATTGTATCCCACTTTACCAGATCAACAGCATGAGGTCTGTAATTTATGCATTTTTTGCTGTTGCTTAAGTAGGAACAGTGGCCTGCCAGCTTTTACAGTACCTTATCCAAAAGTGTAAGTTCGTTCATGGAGTTTTGTAAAGATTAAATATGGTAATATTTGTAAAAACTGCCTAGTGGAATTTTGAGCTCCCAATATCTGTCTGATAAAGATCCTCTCCTTTCTTCTCCTTTCCCCTCTCTCTGTCCCTTCCTTCATCGTTCACCATCTGACACTTACTCCTCACTGCCTTGTAGGTTCTCTTCTATTGATTATCAACTATTAATTGCTATACTGATTTTATATACCATATGGTAGGGTCTGTGTCACTACAAGTAGATATGTTACAGTTTAAAATGCCATTGTCCTGTCTCTACACCAAATACCACATATTAGCTTTGGTATAACCTTTTTAAAGTCTGAGTGAAGGAAAGTACTTTTAGCAGACACTTTTCTATGTTTACTAGCATCCACTTCTCTTCTGTGTCTGGATACACAAAGAGCTACACTTCGCCTAGCATTAAAGGTCAGATGTGGCCATGTTACCAGTTACAACCACTGACATATGAGTGGAAATACTTGAGTCACCTCCAGGATGAAGTATTTAAAAGCTAAGGCTGGTGAATTCAGAAGCATGGGGTCAAGATGTAGCATATTTAAGGGCATGGAGTGACTCTGTGGAGCAGAGGCCTCAGATGAGTAGCGTTCAACTGGATCATGAAGGATGGATGACCTTGGTTCCTGTTGAATCCACTGAGGTTCTGCAGTTGTTGGTTACCATAGCTTACAGTTCACCAAGCCATGCAAGAGGGAAAGCAAGAGTAAAGGGAGTAAAGAAATATAGCAAGTGCATCTCTAAACCTTTATCAAAGTATTTTTATTGAAAATAAAAATGTGTGCAGGGAGAAGAAGAGAGTTGCGCAGGAGGCACGCATTAACAAATAGCTAATGATGTTCGCACAATCCCAGATCCGAGTAAATTCCAAGCAGTACGTATATATAGGCTGAGAGGGCAGAGGAAGGGTAGAGAAAAGACAGGGACTGCAGATGGAGACTGGTTTTCTGTTAGAACATGAACGGTGACCGTCTTAGCTCTCTAGTGCTGCTGTAACAGACAATGTCACCAGTGGATGGCTGTAACAAACTTAAATGTGTTTGCTTACTGCTTAGAAAGCTGCAAGTCCAAATTTAGAGTGCAGGCTCTATGCAAAGACTAGGCTACAAGTTCAAGTTCATGGTTCTGGCACTGGGGGAAGACTTTGTCTCACTAGATTCTGGATGGAGGCCCCTTGACCTTGGGCTTCAGCTCTGCGTTTTGGGCCCACTGACAAGCAGTATAGCAGGCTGCTGGCTGATGAAGCTGACAAATCCAAGATCAGCATATTGTTGTGTCACAGGCTGTGAAGGCAACAATTGCAAGATGCTCAGACAGCAGCAGGCCACTGGTTCATGTGTAGAAACTGGAGGCGACGACAGGCCAAATGCAGGATCCTTTCCATATACACTGGAAACAGGCCACACCCAAAGGCAACTTCCCTTCAACTGTTTAACTGCTCAGCAGATTCCACCATGGAGGTGATCACACCACGTCCAATCTCATCATGGGGAGTAACTACATCCAGCTGCTACGCCACTCAAAACCACAGCCCAGCCAAGCGGACACACCATTGTAACTACCACAGTGAGTGTGCCAGTGGTGAGCCTGGGGTCCTGACATCTTTGATTGTCAAGGACACTCAGAACTTACCTAACTATGGTTACTCAAAAACCAAATCTAATTCACTGTCATTGAGTCCAATTCTGAACTGCACTCTGAATTCAGACTTCCAGCTTTGTAAGCAGTAAGTAAAAATTGTGTTTGTTAAAGCCATCCACTTGTATGCAAGTAATGCACACCTGCCTTCTCATAGTGACCCCTATTGGGTTTCTAAGGCTGTAAATCTTTAGGCAGATTGTCATCTTTGTTCCACAGAACAGCTGCTGGATTCGAACCACTGGCCTTGTGGTTAGCAGCCAAATGACTTAACCACTGCACCAGCAGAGCTCCTAAGTACAATTACAGTTTGCTTTTTACTTGATATTGATTTTGTCATTTATTTCTACTGATTGTTTTTTTCTCAAGGCAAATTTAAGTTAACATTTGCATTCATTTGGTAAATAAAAATATAAAGAATAAATATGTTCCTCATAGTAGCAATATAAACTCACATTTATATAGCACTTGGAGTTTACCAGTGCTTGTTGTAAGTGCATTAAATATACTAATTTAATTATTAATGAACCCAATCCCCCATATAACATGAAAGATTCATCATATTTTCACACCATGAATGTTTTCCATTCCATTTCCAAATGTGGCAAATATGAAATGAAGGTTTCATGTTAGCTGTGTTGAAATGGCATGTTTCTCTTACACATTCATTTTGTCATTTACATTAAGATTTATAACCACCACAGTTTTATGCAAGTCATGCACACTGCCTTCTGCTTGTCTGCCAACCACGCCCTCCCCTGAGACGGATTCTCATAGGCATCTCCCTAAATGCTATGCTGTCTTTTATATATATTACTATTCAAAATTAGCACAGCACGCTTCCAAAAATACCTGCAGAGAGGAGGGGGTGGTCAGCAACCAGACATAGAAGGCTTGCATTATTCGAGTGAAAATACAGTATATTAGCAACATTTTTAGCCATACAGTAAATTATAATAAATGAAAAAGCAAAAGAGAAACCTATGTAGAGATTTCAATGTCCTCACATCCAGTTATGTGTGTGAGAGAGCATGTATGAGTGCATGGGTCCATTCAATAATGGAATGAAATGCTAGTTCACTTTTTTTCCCACCCCTGAGAGATGGAATTATTGGGATCCAGTGGCTAAGATATTCAACTGCTATCCAAAAGTTCAGTAGTTCAAACCCATCAGCTGCTCCAATGAAGAAAGAGGAAGCAGTCTGCTTCCTTAAAGATCACAGCCTTGGAAACCCTATAGGGAAGTACTCCTCTGTCCTCTAGGGGCGCTGTGAGTTGGAATTAACTCCACAGCAGCAGTTTTGTTTGGGCTTTGATTCGGTAAAGACTCACAGCCTTGGAAACCCTATAGAGCAGTTCTACTCTATCCTCTAGGGGCGCTGTGAGTTACTCTTGATTGGGCAGCAGTGGGTTTGGCTTGGTTTTTGGTATTTCCATCTAGAAACTGTATGCTATTTTCTAAATATCCTGCAATACGTTTATAAGAATTTCTCTTTTATGAAACAAGCACACAATGAATGATCTTAAATTGACACATACAACGTTCAGCTTATGGACATCAAAGTAGAGGATGTGGAAGGACTCGTGCTATTACGCCCTCTTCCACCCCCTAGAAATAATTGGGAGGCTGGTCAACAGCTCTAAATTCTGCAGGAAAGGCCAGAAGCAAAGGAATGAAAAGTAGTCACTGACCTTGGCAATTAGGAGGTTAACTTGGTAACAGTGGTGCTTAGTGGAATGGTGGGGAAAGGCAGACAGATTTCAGTAGGTTGGGCAAAAGTGGGGCTTTGGAACACAAGAATGTTGTTGTTGTTGTTGTTGTTGTTGTTAGGTGCCATTGAGTCATCTCTGACTCATAGCGACTCTATGCACAGCAGAATGAAATACCACTTGACCCTGTACCAGCTCCACAATCCTTGTTATACTTGAGCCCATTGCTGCAGCCATTGTGTCAATCCACCTTGTTAAGGGCCTTCCCCTCTTTTGTTGACCCTCTACCTTACCATGACATCCTTCTTCAGGAAATGGTCCCTTCTGACAACATGACCAAAGTAGGTGAGACGAAGTCTGGCCATTCTCACTTCCAAGGAGCATTCTGGCTGCACTTCCTCCAGGACAG
>NW_006922628.1:287311-289328 GCF_000298275.1 Orycteropus afer afer
TGGATATTATCCTATCACTGACAGCATTGTACTTCAGGACAGATCTTGAAACATCCTTTGTGATGATGAATGCCATGCCATTCCTCCTCAAATTGTCATTCCCACCATAGTAGATCATATGGTTGTCTGATTTGAAATGGCCAAAACCAGACCATTTCAGCACACTAATGCCTAGGATATCAATCTTTATGCATTCCATTTCATTTTTGACAATTTCCAATTTTCCTAGATTCATGCTTTGTACATTCCATGTTCTGATTATTAATGGATGCTTGAAGCTGTTTCTCCTCAATTTGACTCATGTCATGTCAGCAACTAGAGGTCTCAAAAGCTTTACTTTATCAATGTCAGTAAGGTTTGTTCTACTCTGATGATCTAGCATTTTCCCAGTCATATTTTGAGAGCCTTCCAACCTAAGGGGCTTGTCCTCCTGCACTGTATCACACGATGTTTCTACACTATTCACAAAGTTGTCCAATAATGTATCAGACAGTGTTTCTCTGCTATTCATGAGGTTTTCCCTGGCTTATTCTTTGAGAAGTGGATGGCCTCTTCCTTCTTGTTGTTGTTGTTGTGTGCCATCGAGTCGGACCTGACTCATAGCGACCCCTCCTTGGGTTTCCGAGGCAGTATCACTATGGAAGTAGATTGCCCCATCTTCCTTCTCCTTGGTTTGTCATAATCTGCAAGTTGCGTTGAAACTTGTGCACCATGTGCAACCCTGCTGGCATTTGAAAAACCAGTTGCACAGCCTCAAGCCTCACAGCAACATGCAAGCCACCACAGTAGGACAAACTGACAGACAATTTTGTCTCCCTTAGCTGTTCAAAACCTCTCCACTACCTGCCTCTTGGGGGTGAGGCCTGTGTCCTTCCCCTTATCTGAGTTCCTTGACACTGCTCTGCTCTGTCTGTGGTCCCCCGGTTTCAGGTGACAGAATAATCGTGAATACAAATCTTTCAAGACACTTACTAGGGAGGAGGGGGAACAAAAGAACAATTCCATTGGAACAAAGAAGGAAATTTTTCATTTATTTAGCTATAGATCTAGATTTTATTAAGATGGGGAGAGATGCCCACCATGACAGCAAGAGGTGAGCCAAGGGAGGAAAGATGGTGGAGAAGGTTTAGTATCTGCATCACAGGGAAATGAAGAGAAAGTCAATCAGAGGAAGCTCTGGTGAAATGGAGACTGGAAATAAATTAGTCGAGTCATCAGACTGGGTAAATTTGTGGTTTTTTCTAACAGCTTACAGTCTACTGCAATGAGATCCCAAGTGAAGGCATGGAGAGTGAGGTGTGTCACAGCCCAAGAGCTCAGTGGAAAAGAGTGTTGGTGAAAAAATGATCCATAGTTTCCTGGCTGCACTAGGAGAAGATTGAACAGGAGGGCTGGCTGGGTGAAATAGACACCATCAGAGGGGATTTTTTTTTTTTTTTCAATAAGCAATATATTGGGAATAATAGAGAAAAAAAAAACTATAAAACCAGAAGGTTGTGGTCAGACATTTAAGATTTTGTGAAGAATTCTAATCCTCAGCTTTGGGCTTTGAGGAATTCATAGTAGTCCTGGCTGAGATATGGAAGTCTGGAAAGCTGAGGATGATTGCAGGACTTTAGTTTGGATGTGATCTGTGTGTGACAGTGAGATATTCATGTAGGGGCAACCTTCAGATTTGTAAGTTCCTAAGAGAGATCCAGGCTGGAAACACCCACCTGTGACTTCTCAGCACCAAGACAGATGTTAAAGCCTCATGGTGGGAAACCACCAGCTAAAAGCACACACATCTCAACCCCTGTGAGACATGTGCTCCTTCCAGAAACACAAGCTTCCCATGTCTTCTGTCGTGGATTGAATTATGTCCTGAAGAAGCTTGAGTTGCAATCCTAGTTTCCAATCCTCATATGCAATCCTACTTGGAAACAGGGGTTTCTTTATTATGGTAGTGAGGTAATGTCAGCATAGGGTGTGTCTTAAACTCAACAACGAACAAATGCAACGCACTGCCATCAAGTCG
>NW_006922628.1:290246-294001 GCF_000298275.1 Orycteropus afer afer
ACATGACAGTTAATTTAATATATTATATTATATATATATTACATATATATATATATATACATATTAATTTAATTTAATATAAGGAAATATCACCCACCTTATGTCTCTTGTTTAATCAGCAAAGAGTGCAAAATGTTGGACAATTTCACTCTGCTTTAATGAAATAAATCTGAAGTGTATGTGCAATATCTAAGTAAAACACCATTTGGAGTGACATACTTTCTGTCCCCCACCTGTCTGTCAGTGTGTCATGCTGTAGTGGCTTACATGTTGCTGTGATTCTGAAAGCTATGCCACTGGTATTTGAAATACCAGCAAGGTCATCCCTGCTGGATAATTTCAACAGAGCATCCAGGTCAAGGCAAACTAGGAAGAAAGACCTGGTGATCTACCTCTGAAAATTAGCCAGTGAAAACTCTGTAGATCAGCCAGAATATAATCGGATATAGTGTGAAACATTATCGGGAAAGACCAACCACCAAAGAAGGGCATCATCGTTGCTGAAGCTGAGGGCCAGCTAAAATGAGAGAAATCTTCAATGAGATGGATTGACTCAATGGCCACAACAATGAAATCAAACATAACAACAGTTCTGAAGATGGCTCCGGAGTGGGCGGTGTTTTATTCTGTCATACATAAGGTCGTCATGGCTCAGAGTCAACTCAGTGGCAACTAACAACGTACTTTACGAAGAGAGGGTATACCTTCTCTCTTCCTCTTTGTGCTACAGGAGGGAATGAAAAAAGACTGTGAGTTGTGGTTTGGAAATGATACTGGGTGTGTGCCTGCTCTTTCCTCACATGGCTAGTTCACCTGCCTGCTGTAACCTGAAAATGTGGTCTGTGCCATCCATGGGAGTGGGACCTCAATGGGAGATGTCCCAGCCCAATCCATTTTATGAGTCACTGCACCAGATCTTTAGTCTCTACCAACCAACAACATTTAAGTCTCACAATTTGCTTTTCCTTCATTTGCCCATCTCAGTTCAAATGGAAGGCCTTGAAATATTTAAAAGCATTGATCCTGCATTCCCCCAACATTATTAACAGGGAACAAAAAGTTATTTCATACCCTCACTTTGTCACTTGCCAAAAGGACTCGTGGGACACAGAGAATTTCATAGTAGGCATTTGCAACGTAACAGATTGCAAATTCTTTCAACACTTTCAGCTAACGGGTCTACTAAATAATTGAGCACATGTAATAGCAACCACTTAAAAGTCCTTCTCTCAAGCCAAGGGAACAGAGATGATCCTCATAGGCAACATGTGTCCCCATCAAAGTATGCACACTGATGGGGCACTTAGGTCATATGGTGTCTTCATGAGCTGAGAGTAGTAGAAATGGCAAGAGTCAATGGTGGACAGGCAGGAAAGTCTCAAAGGACAGGTGACGTCAGTTACTTAGACCAGAGCCTCTTGGTTTTAGAGGTCTGTAGTCTCAGTTAAAACAGTAGAATGCAAGCTGCAGACTGCACATCTAAATGAGAGAGGCTTAATCAAGGACAAAGGGTCCTTGCATCATCTCTTGTTGGAGTGTGTGGCAGACACTTCAAACCTGGCATATCCAACCCAAAGTTTCTGCCTTCCTTCTGGTTTTCCTACCCATATGACAGGGCTACAAACACTACTTAAATTTGAATAATAATAGTATTATTAGTATCGGTTTTCCTTGTAGGCATATGGATATTATCCTATCACTGACAGACTTGTACTTCAAGATAAATCTTGAAATGTTCTTTTTGATGATGAATGTGATGCCATCCCTCTTCAATTTGTCATTTCTGGCATAGTAGGCTATATGATTGTTCAATTCAAAATGGCCAATACCAGTCCCTTTCAGCTCACTAATGCCTAGGATGAGGAGTCAGCCGCAGGGACCCAGGTGAGGAGAGGGAACCCAGGCCACCCACCACAAGCAGCGAGGTGGGAACCAGGGAGAGGACAGAAAAGGCAGAGGCGACAGGAACAGATCGAGGAGTCAGCTGCAGGGACCCAGGAACGAGCTGGATTGACACGGTGGCTGCGACAATGGGCTCAAGTATAGCAAGGATTATGGTGCTGGCACAGAATCAGGCGGTGTTTCATTCTGCTGTGCTTGGGGTCGGAAAAGATTCGACAACACCAAACAACAAAGCAATGCCTAGGATACTGATCTTTATGCATTCCGTTTCATTTTTGAGAACTTCCAGTTTTCCTAGATTCATGCTTCATACACTCCACATTCCAATAACTAATGGGTTTTTCCTTTAATTAATTTCTTCTCATTTTGAGTTGTGCCACATCAGTAAATGAAGATTGCAAAACTTTACTCCATCCACATCATTAAGGTCACTTCTACCTTAAGAAGGCAGGTCTTTCTCAGTCATATTTTGAGTACTTTCCAACCTGAGGAGCTCATCTTCTAGCACTGTAACAGACAATGTTTCAGTGCTATTCACAAGGTGTTCAGTGGCTAATTTTTTCAGAAGTGAACTACCTCTTCCTTTTTCCTAGTCTATCTTAGTCTGAAAGCTCCACTATAAACATTATGCTACACTCAATACTACAATTACTGTAATTTACTCACCCCACTAATACCAAGGAAGAATAAATTGACGATGTTTATCAAGTTCTACTGTCTGAAATTGACCAAACATGCAATCAAATGCATTAATAGTAGTAGCATAGTGCCTAAGGCATCTGACTGCTAACCAGAAAGATGGTGGTTCAAACCCACCAGCCATTCCTCAGAAGGAAGATTGGGCAATCTACTTCCATAGAGATACCACCTTGGAAACCCAAGGTGGGGTTGCTATGAGTCAAATTGACTCGACAGCAGTGAGCTTGATTTGTGTGTGTGTGTGTGTATGTGCTTGAAATAAAAGTTGGAAACAAAGAAGAAGCATTAGTATGTGCAAAATATGCTGATAGGAATGACATCAGAGATCACATGATAAAATTTGTCAAGACCAAAGACTTATTAATTGACAATACTTTTTTTTTTTTTTTTCACCTGTGGTCTTGGGACTATGGTTGCAAGGGACATCAAGCTCAACTGGCATAATATACTACACAAAAACATTGTTCTACATCCTACTTTGGTGAGTAGCAACTGGCATCTTAAAAGCTTGCAGTGGCCATCTAGATGCAATGATGGGTCTCTTCTTGTCCAGAGCAAAGAACAATGAAGAAAACCAAAGATACATGCAAATAATTACTCCAAGGAACCAGTAGACTGTGCGATCCTCAGCCTATATGACCATGAGACTAAAAGAACTAGATGATGCCCAGATACCACTGTCAACCACTTGGAGGGGCAATCTATGCAGCAGATCCTGGATAGAGTTGGAGAATAATGTGGAGCAAAACTCAAAATCACAAAAAAAAGGAGAGGGACCATGTTTGCTGGTCTGGTAGAGCCTGATGCCTGGTGGAACCCTGAGACTATGGCCCCTAGCTGACCTTCAGGTCTGGAATGGAACCCACTCCTGTGGCTTCCAGCCAAACAAGACAAGCATATGAGCTGAACATTTACATTAGGTAGATACACTCCTTGGAGACAACAATCATGGGAGAATAGAAGCCTTTGTATGTATAGGAAGACAATTCAGGGGCAGGAGCACATGGGAGGAAAGGACACAGGGAAGAGGTAACTATGGGGAGGAAGTGGGAAGAGGGCTGTTGTATTGTGGGAAATTGCAGTCAATGTCACGAGACAAAGTGTATGTGAACTGCTGTATGGAAAGTGAATTTGCTCTGCAAACTTTCACCCAA
>NW_006922628.1:297956-298832 GCF_000298275.1 Orycteropus afer afer
TGTGTGTGTGTGTGTGTGTATTATATTATGCATTGTATTGCTACCTATCTGTGGAAGAAAATGCCTTGAAAGCAGCTTACCATTATGTAAGTTCTTCAATTTAAAGTTATGTTTTTCCTCTCATAAGACCTACTGAAGGAAATCCTGAATAGAAGGATGAGAGAAATAAAGACCATTGATGACACCTGGGGTTGGAGAGCTAGGATTTGTATTCAGCTACTATATGTTTGAATGAGTATTTTCACATCTCAAAAAGTAGGTCAACTTATTTTTTGTATGTTTTAAACTTTTGAGAGGGGAGTTAGGAGACAACTGTCTAAAGGAAACAACATCAATGTAACAACTGCTTTTACAAGATCAACCTACTTGTGATTGTTTTGCTATGTCTGTTCACATGGTTTCCCCTGAGAATAAGTGAGACCTTGCCCGTGAACCCCAGTCATCCCTTTATCCTTCATTGGAGGCATTCTTTGGGCTCATTGAACTGCTACCTTCTCAGAATAGGCTCTGGTTAGCAAAAGACACCTCAAAATTGTGATTTTTTTTCTTTTTTTTTTTCTATGTGCTGAATTCAGTGATCATGCTGGAGATGGAGTAAGGTCCCTGGTACATTAGCGCTTCTGTCCCACGGTGTTTACAACTTATTATGGAGCAGTGGGCCCAGAGGAGGCGTGGCACCACCCTCCCACCTCTGTTTCAATATGACCGCTAGCCAGAAGGCTAGTTGGTCAAACCCACCAGCCACTCCTTGGAAGGAAGATTGGGTGATCTACTTCTGTAGATTAAAGACAATGAAAACAAGTCCAAGAGAGCCAAAGTATGATCTTGAATATATCCCTCCTGAATTTAGAGATCATCTAAAGAATAGATTTGATG
>NW_006922628.1:300882-303258 GCF_000298275.1 Orycteropus afer afer
GCTATGAGTCGGAAACGACTCGACAGCACTTAACACCAACAACTTCTGTAGAGATATCACCTCGGACCCAAGGAGTGGTCACTATGAGTCAGATCCAACTGGACAGTTGTGCATTGAGTTGCGTTGTTGTTCCACAAGAAAGGATAATCTCATTGCTGGCCAACCTCTCCTTTGGGCATGTGTGTTGTGCAATGGTTACAGCAATAGTGTTTTTTCTTACCCCACTGCTTGGCCGGTTACCAGTTGCAAAGAGAGCCAAAGTTTATGATAGGCCTAGAAATATGGAAGCAGGCCAGATAGAACCAGCTGTGTGCCTTCTAGTAATCCCCTCCCATTTTGTCAGCAGAAGTGAAGGCACTCTTCCACTTCGCCTGTACTTCCACACACGCACAGAGGAGTTTGGCTCTCAGTCTCTTCCATTCTTTCATCACCACTTTGTCATTAACGTTAGGTGCCATCGAGTCGGTTCTGACTCATAGTGGCTCCAAGCCCAACAGAACAAACCCTGCCCCGTCCTGTGCCAGCCTCCCAATTGTGGCTGTGCTTGGGTCCATTGTTGCAGCCACTGTGTCAATCCATCTTGCCAAGGATCTCCCTCTTTTTCACCGATCCTCTACTTTTCCAAGCATGGTCTCCTTCTCCGGGGATCAGTCCTTCCTGATAACATGTTCAAAGTACGTGAGATGAAGGCCTGTCATCCTCACTTCTCAGTAGCATTCTGGCTGTGCTTCTTCCAAGACAGATTTGTTCATTCTTTTCTAAGGCTGTTATGTAAGGTCTTCAATTTAAAGTTATACTATTCCTCTCATGAGAGCTACTGAAGGAAATCCTGTAGAGAAGGATGAGAGGAATAAATACAATTGATGATGCCTGGAGTTGCAGATCCAGGGTTTTGTATTCAGCTACTATTTGTCTGAATGAATATTTTCCCACCTCTAAACTTTGGAGCCCACCAGCCACTCCTTCAGAAGGAAGGTTGGGTAATCCTACTTCCGTAGTGATACTGCCTTGGAAACCCAAGGAGGGGTCGCTATGAGTCGGGGCTGACTCGACGGCAAATAACAACAACAACAACAACAACAACAACAAACTTTGAAGAGTATTTGCCAACACCAAATTGCAGAGATAGCAATTCTTCTTTCGTCATCCATATTCGTTGTCCAGCTTTCGCGTGCATATGACCCTATTGAAAATAACCTGACTTGGGACAAGGGTACCTTCTTCTTCAAGTTAATGTCTTTGTTTTTTCACACTTTAAAGAAGTTTTTTCAGAAGATTTGCCCAATACAATGTGTCATATGATTTCTTCACTGCTGCTTCTATGAGCATTGATTATGGATCCAGGTAAAACAAAATCCTTGACAACTTCAATCTTTTCTCCACTTATCCTGATGTTGTTTATTGGTCCATTTGTGAGGACTTTTGCTTTATGTTGATGTGCAATCCATAGTGAAGGCTGTAGTCTTTCATCTTCATTCAGTAAGTGTTTCAAGTCCTCTTGGCTTTCAGCAAGCAAAATTATGTTGTCTGCATGTTGCAGGCTGTTAATGAGTCTTCCTCCAATCCTGATGATGTGTTCTTCATCACATAGCCCAGCTTCTCAGATAATTTGCTCAGCATACATCTGGCAATTATAAGTCCATTAGTGCAACAGATTCTCTGTTTTTTTAAAAGAAAATGGAATGGAGCTCATGGGAATTTGTCACATTTTATTGGAAACCTTTGCTGATAAGAACAACTTAACTTGTAAATTATCACAGTGATATGTACAGGAGAAATATGCAGTGAGCTCTTGTTTGGTTTTCTCATCATCAAAGGCAAGATAATTGCAGTCAAAGTTTTTAAAGGCAATTCTTAATACAACTAGTCAAATACAGATAGAGTTACATCCGAAAAGCCTGTGAAATGCAGGAGACATGGAGGACAGCCAGAGGAAGCCATCCAAGTGGGGTAATTAGGGGGGATTACACACCACCCACTTAGTTTAGGAGTGAGCGCATGGGATAATCTTGTTTTGAGACAAATGCTTGGCTTTCTGTTTTCTTGGCAAGGGTCACCAAACCAATTCCCAACATATTTATCAAGTGGATAGTCTTTAAGCCTTAGCCCACATGGCTTTCCAGGCATGTTCCTCAGAGCAAACCCTTCCCTTCCCTCATGGGACATACTCCTTTCTTGGACTCAGTGGCATCACACTCTTAAGGTTGATCTCCTACCACCTGCTTCTACTCTTCTGTCTTTTTGCTGGACTGTTTTCTGTAACCGTGTTGTTGTTACATCCCATCAAGTTGGCTCCAAATCATGGTGACCCCAAATATAACAGAGTTAAATGTTGCCCAATCTAGCACATATTCATAACTTAAAAAAAAAAAAAAA
>NW_006922628.1:304883-311164 GCF_000298275.1 Orycteropus afer afer
TCAGTGTTTGGTTGTCTCTGAGAAGCTAGTCCAACCTTGTCCTCTATTACTTCTGTAATGTGTGTGGGTAATTTTGTAGCACAAGTACATATATAAGATTATCTTCAGCCAAATCTCTTCTTGGTCTTGGGGATTTTCCTGTTTGCCTACCCCCACCTGATCTTCTCACCTGTCTATGCATTCAGCCATAGCCTACTGATAGTTGGAACTGTATGTCAACTTGGATGGACCACAATTCTGTGTGATTTAAGCAATTGTGATGTGGGTTATTCACATGATGGGATCAGATGTATATGTTTTGAGCAGCCAATCCATTGAAAGGGAGTTTCCCTAGGGGTGTGGCCTGCTTCCACTGTATTTACGGACATCCTTGGAAAAGAGACACTCTTCTGTGGATCATGATTCTGTTGTGCTCCTTACAACCATCTGTGAGCAAACAATCCACCATTCGGGCTAGAGATCTTGGATTCGTCGTTTGTTGGAGTCAACAGCCGGTATACTGCCTGCCAACCTTGAGCTCGTCAGCCCCTATAGCTGTGTGAGTCTGGAAAAGCTTCCCACTTAATGTTTGATCCAAGAACTTGGGACTTGCCAGCTTCTATAAGTGTGTGAGCCATTTTCCTAAGATAAATTTCTCTTTCTCTTTCTCTTTCCCTCTGTTCTGGTTACCTAGTACCACTCTGACAAGAATGTACCACAAATGGTATGGCCGTGACAAACAGGAGTTTATTCTCTTACATTTTGGAGGCTTTAAGTCCAAGTTCAAAGTGCCAGGCCCTAGGGGCTGTGTGAAAACCCCTCGCTCTTGGACTTCAGCTCTGCCTCTTTCTCCCGGCACACTGAAGCTAGAGGCATCTCTTCACTCAGACAGCTACTGGCTGCTGAGGTTAACAAGCCCAAGGTCGACAAATAAAAAGGCACAGCCCTGATGTTAACAAACCACATAACAGGCCATTAATTTAAGTCCATTGAAAGTCCCCAAATCGGCAGAGCATGGCAGGCTCCTGAACAATGACACAGCTACATGTTGGATCTAAGCATGCCATAAGCTACAGACCATTCCCAAAGCTGCTTCTTATACACAGGAAGCAGACCACATACCGAAAGCAGCTACTCAGCTGCTTGTGGTAGATTCCAGCATGGCATTAATTGCCAGTCTCATCATGGAGAATAACTACCACCAGCTGCCCAGTCACTCAACCAGGCCCAGCCAAGTTGGCACACAAACATAACTATCACACTATATATAAGCTTTACTGGTTTTGCTTCTCTGGAGAACCCAGCCTAACACACCTAGTGTTTGCTGCCACTTGTAATGCAGTGTTGGGCACGTAATAGAATTTGCCTCCATTGTCTATATCCGTTGTGCACATTTCTGTGTCCTCCCTTTCCCCATTGTCACCATTCTTGTCACAGACTCTTTCCATACCATTCCTCCCTTCACCCAAATCAACATGTGATCCCCAGCTAGTCTGAAATTTTCCTTCCCATTCCCTACTATCCCCAGTAACCAATAAAGTGAATTTCCTTCCCTGGTAAACCTTTCCTTGACTTTTTACAATAATAGGCTCATATAATATTTGTCCTTCTGTGACTGACTTATTTCATTCAGCATTGTTGTTGTTGTTGTTAGGTGCCGTCGCCTCGGAAACCCAAGGAGGGGTCGCTATGAGTCAGGTCCGACTCGATGGCAAACAACAACAGCATCATTCAGCATAATGACCTCCAAACTCATCCATGTTGTGAGGTGACTCATGAATTCATCATTATTCTTAAACATTGCATAGTATTCTACTGTGGAAATGCACCATAGTTTATCCAGTCATTCGCTGATGGGCACTTAAGTTGCTTCCAACTCTTTGCTCTTTGATTTGTGCTGCAATGAACATGGGTGTGCATATGTCTGTTCAATAATAACTCTCGCCTCTTTGGGATATATTCCTAGTAATGGAATTGCCAGATCAAATGGTATTTCTATTTTCAATTTTTTAAGGAAACACTATACCATTTTCCACAGTGGCTGTACCATTTTACAGTCCCACCAGCAGTATGTGAATGTTCCAATCTCTCTGCAACCTCACCAGCATTTGTTATTTTCCATCTTGTTGAACTTTGTTGCTATTGCTGGGGTGAGGTGATCCTATTGTTGTTTTGATTTACATCTCTCTAATGGCTAATGATAGTGAGCATATCCTGTGTTTGTTGGCCACCTGTATATCTTCTTTAGTGAAGTGTCTGTTTGTATCCTTTGCCCATTTTTCAATTGGATTTTTTGTCTTTTTGATGTTGAGGGGTTGAAGTTTTCTGTAAATTTTGGAGATAAGTCCCTTGTCAAATATGTCATAACCAAGCATTTTTCCCAATCTGTAGGTTCTCTTTTTACACTTTTGGAGAAGTCTTTTGATGCACATAAGAATTTAATTTTTAAAAGGTCCCAGTCATCTAGCTTCTCTTTCAATGCCTATGTATTTTGGGTTATGCTTGATAATGTATTTATGCCATAAATTAGGACCCTTAAATTTGCCCCTATTTTATCTTTGATGGACTTTATGGTTTTCAGTTTTACATTTAAGTCGTTGATCCAGTTCAGTTTTGTGCATGGGTTGAGGTATGGGTCTTGTTTCATTTTACTGCAAGTGGACATCCAATTTTGCCAGCCCCACTTATTAAAAAGACTATCTCTCCCCCATTTAATAGGTTTTGGCCCTTTGTCAGAAATCAATTATCCATAGATGGATGGGTCTATTTCTAGGTTCTCAATTCTGTTCCGCTGGTCTATTTATCTATCTTTGTACCAATACCACACTGTTTGAACTACTGTGGCTGTATAGTAGGTTTTGAGGTCCGAGCATGTGAGACTTCCTACTTTGTTTTCCATCTTCAGCAGTCCTGGCTTATCCGAGGTCTCTTTCCTTTCCATATTAAGTTAGTGATTGGTTTTTCCATGTCCTTGAAGAAGGTTCATGGAATGTGGACTGAAATTGCATTGAATGTATAGATTGCTTTGGGTAGTATTGACATTTTCACAATATTCAGTCTTCCTATACATGAACATGGCATGTTCTTCCATTTATGTAGATCTCTTACAGTTTCTTGCAGTAGTGTTTTGTAGTTGTCTTTGTAGAGGTCTTTTGTGTACCTGGCAAGATTTATTCCTAAGTATTTTATCTTTTTGGTAGCTATTGTAAATGGTATTGTTTTCCTTATTTCCTTTTCAGAGTTCTCTTTGCTGATGTAGAGGAATCCAACAGATTTTTTATGTTGACCTTGTATCCTGCCACTTTGCTGAACCTCACTGCTAGTTCAAACTTTTTTTTTTGCTGAGTCTCTTAGGTTTTCTATGTATAGAATTTTGTCATCTGCAAATAGAGATAGTTTACTTCTTCTTTGCCAATTTGGATGCCTTTTATTTCTCTTTCTTGCCTTATTTCCCTGACTAAGATTTCCAAAACAATGTTAAATAGAAGTGGTGACAAAAGGCATCCTTGTCTGGTTCCCATTTGCAAAGGGAATGTTTTGAGTCTTCCTCCATTGACAATAATGTTGGCTGTTGGTTTTGCATATATAACCTTTATTATGTTGAGAATTTCCCTTCTATTCCGATTTTGCTGAGAGTTTTTAATCAGGAATCGGTGTTGGATTTTATCAAATACATTTTCTGCATCAATTGATACGATCATATGTTTCTTTTATTTTGCTTTATTTATGTGATGGATTACACTATTTGTTTTTCTGGTGTTAAACTATGCTTGCATACCTAGTATGAATCCCACTTAATCGTGATGCATTATTTTTTTGATATGTTGTTAGATTCTGTTGTGTAGTTTTTGTTGAAGATTTTTGCATCTGTATTCATGAGGGATATTTGTCTGTAGTTTTCCTTTTTAGTGGTGTTTTTACCTGTTTTTTTTTTTTTTTTTAATCAGTGTCATGCTTGCATCAGAGAAAGAACTTGGGAGTATTCCATCATTTTCTGTGTTCTGGAATAGTTTTAGTAGTATAGATGTCAGCTCTACCCTGAACGTTTGATAGAATTCTCCAGTGAAGTCATCTGGGCAAGGACTTTTATTTGTGGGGCATTTTTTTATGGCTTGCTCAGTTTCTTCTTTTGTTATGGGTCTATTCAGGTATTCTATCTCAGACTGGGTGAGTTTAGGTAGGTCTTGTGTTTCTAGAAATTTGTCCATCTCTTCTAAGTTCTTGAATCTGTTGGAGTACAGTTCTTCATAATATTCTGTTATTATCATTTTGTATCAGTTGGTTCTGCTGTGATGTCACTCTTTTCCTTTATTATTTGTTATTTGCATCTTCTCTTTCTTTTCCTTTGTTAAATTTGCCAGTGGTTTGTCAATTTTGTTAATCTTTTCAAAGAACCAGATTTTTGTCTTGCTGATTTTCTGTCTTTTTTTGTTTGTTTGTTTGTTTGTTCTCTGCTTCATTTGTTTCTGCTCTGATCTTTCTTATTTCCTTTCTTCTGGACAATGTAGGCTTCTTTTGTTGCTCTTTTCCTAATTGTTGGAGTTTTTGAACTAAAGTGTTTATTTTGATTCTTCTTTTTTGATGTGTGCATTTATTGCTATAAATTGACCTCTGAGTACTGCTTTCACTATGTTCCATAGGTTTTGGTAAATTGTATTTTCATTATTTGTTTCTAGGATTTTTTTTTTTTATTTCACACTTCATTTCTTCTGTTACCCAGTAGTTTTTGAGCAGTGTATTATTCAGTTTCGACATACTTGATTTATTTCCTTGGTCTTCCTAGCATTGATTTCTAATTTTAAAGCATTGTGACCTGAGAAGATGCTTTGTAGTATTTCAATGTTTTTGCGTTTATTGAGGCTTGTTTTGTGTCCTAACATATGGTCTATTCTGGACAATGATCCACGTGCACTGGAGAAGAATGCAAATTGTGCTTTTTTGGGTAGAGTTCTCTGTAAATGTCTATGAGGTCAAGTTGATTGATTGTGCTGTTGAGTTCTTCTGTATCTTTGTTGAGTTTTTTCTAGTTCTTCTATCCTTCCTTGAACAGGGTGCATTAAATTCTCCTACTATTATTGTAGGATTGTCTATTTTTCCTTCCAATTCAGTTAATATTTGCTTTATATATCTTGCAGCTCTTTCATTGGGTTCATAGATATTTATTATGGTAATATTCTCTTGGTCAATTGACCCTTTTAACATCATATAGTGGCCTTCTTTGTCTTTATGCTAGTTTTCATCTTGAAGTCTATTTTATCAGAAATTAATATTGCCACTCTTGCTCTTTTTTGGTTGCCATTGTTGTTGTTGTTAGGTGCCGTTGAGTCATTTCTGACTCATAGGGACCCCATGCACAGCAGAACGAAACACTGCCTGATCCCGCGCCAGCTCCATGATCCTTGCTATATTTGAGCCCATTGTCGCAGCCACCATGTCAATGCATCCCTTTGAAGGTCTTCCCCTCCTTCATTGACCATCCACCTTACCAAGCAGGATATCCCTCTCCAGGGACTGGTCCCCTCTGACAACATGACCAAAGTAGGTGAGATGAACTCTGGCCATCCTCGCTTCCAAGGAGCATCTCGGCTGCACTTCCTCCAGGACAGATCTGTTAGTTCTTTTGTCAGTCCATGGTACCTTCAGCATTCTTTGCCAGCACCACAACTCAAAAACATCAACTCTTCTTTGGTCTTCCTTATTTATTGTCCAGCTCTCACATGCATAGGAGGCGATTGGAAATATCATGGCTTGCGTCAGAAGCACCTTAGTATTCAAGGAGACATCCTTGCTCCTCAGCACTTCAAAGAGTTCCTTTGCAGCT
Source organism: Orycteropus afer afer (assembly GCF_000298275.1). Classification (NCBI taxonomy): domain Eukaryota; kingdom Metazoa; phylum Chordata; class Mammalia; order Tubulidentata; family Orycteropodidae; genus Orycteropus; species Orycteropus afer. The sequence continues at coordinate 310,684 of NW_006922628.1, forward strand.
GACCTTCCCAGTGCTACATTTTGTCTAATGTCCTGACTGCTGCTTCCATTGGCCTCTATTGTAGAACCAAGCAACATGAATTCTTTGACAACCTCAATCTTTTCTCCTTTTATTGTGATGCTGCTTATTGGTCCAGTTGTGAGGATTTTTGTCTTCTTTATATTGAGAGTAATCCATACTGCAGACTGTGCTCCTTAATCTTCACCAGTAAGTGCCTCAAGTCATCCTTACTTTCAGCAAACAAAGTTGTATCATCAGCATATTTCAGGTTGCTAATGATTCTTTCTCCAATCTTGATGCCACATTTTTCTTCATATAATCCAGCTTTTTGTATTATTTGCCCAGCATATAGATTGAATAAGTATGAGGAAAGGATACAACCCTGACACACTTCTTTCCTGGTTTTAAACCATGTAGTGTCCCCTTGTTCCATTCAAACGACAGCCTCCTGGTCAAGGTACAGGTTCCTCATGAGTACAAT
>NW_006922628.1:312919-327572 GCF_000298275.1 Orycteropus afer afer
TGTTATTCCCGGCATAGTAGATCATATGGTTGTCTGATTCAAAATGGCCAAAACCAGTCCATTTCAGCTCACTAATTCCTAGGATATCAATCTTTATGCGTTCCATTTCAGTTTTGACAACTTCCAATTTTCATAGATTCATACTTTGTACATTCCATGTTCCGATTATTAACGGATGTTTGTTGCTGTTTCTCCTCAATTTGAGTTGTGCCACATCAGCAAATGTTGGTCTCGAAAGTTTTACCTTATCCATATGAGTAAGGCTGATTTTACTCTGATAATGCAGCTCTTTCCCGGTCCTACTTTGAGAGCTTTCTAAGGAAATTCACTCATCTTCCTCCTCTGTATTGGACAATGTTTCTGGACTATTTATAAATTTGTGCAGTAATGTATCAGACAGTGTTTCTCTACTATTCATAAGGTTTTCCCTGGCCAATTCTTTGAGAAGTGGATGGCCTCCTCCTTCTTCCTAGTCTGTCTCAGTCTGCAAGCCGAGATGATACCTGTGCAACAGGTGTACCCCACGGGGTTTGAAACACCAGTGGCACAGCCTCAAGACTAACAGCAACATGTCACCACAGTAGGACAAACTGACAGACAAGTTTGTCTCCCTTAGCTGTTGGAAACCCCGCCAATCATCCTTACCTGGATCCCTGTGGCTAACTCCTCAATCTGTTCCAGTCCCCTTTGCCTTTTCTGTCCTCTCCCTGCCTTCCCAACTCACTCCTTGTAGGGTGTGTCCTGGGTTCTCTTTCCTCACCTGGGACCCTGAGGCTGACTCCTTGATCTGTTCTGGTCCCCTTTGCCTTTTCTGTCCTCTCCCTGCTTCCTACCTCACTGCCTGTTCTTAGGTCCCTGAAATCCAAATGAGAATGTTACCACTTTAAAATCCAAAATGGTTGGCACTGGTAAACATTAAAAATGGCTACACCCTCGGTCACTTTATATATCCAAAATGGCTACCGCTTGTAGACATTCAAAATGGCTGCACCCTTGGTCACTTTAAAAGTCCAAAATGGCTGCCACGTGTAAGCAATCAAAATGACTGTGCCCCCTGGACAAACAAGAAGGTCAGCGGGAAAAGAAAAGAAAACAAAAGAAAGAAAGCCTGCAATATCTGGAGATAGGGCAATAAGAGAAAAAGGCAGAGAAGGAGAATAATGAAGAACAAAATGGGAAAAATGCAAAGAGAAAACAAGGAACAGGGTTAACCATGAGAAAAAAAAGAAGAAAAAAAAAATTGCAACCAGGAACAGGGAAAAGAAAAAGGCTGGAAAAGGTCAAAAGTATTAATAATAGTAGTACTTTTAAAACAGACAAAAGTAAGCAATGTAAAAATTGGAAAAAAAAGAAAGAAAAGAAAAAATCAGGGTAAGGCAAGGCAGGGCACCCAGGCTCCATCAAAACACACAAGTTCCTGTGGGCCCAGAAGGTGGGTGGGGGTGAAGGATGGCCAAACCTCCATTCACCAAGCGGGTGTGGGGTATAAGAGTAACAAGGGGAATGTTTGACCTTTTCAGTCACCCAGGTCCGGAGTGTCCTTGGGGCTACTCGGATATCTTCTGGAGGCTAGAAGTCTGAATTCCAGGCACTGGCTCTCAGGGAGGTTTTTCTCTTGGTTGCCATTAGCTTGATATATTTTTTCCACCCTTTGATTTTTAATTTATTTTTATCTTTATGTCTAAGGTGGGTCTCTTGTAGGCAGCATATTGATGGGTCTTATTTTCTTATCCAGTCTGCCACTCTCTTTCTCTTGACTGGTGCATTTATTCTATTCATATTGAGTGTAATTAGTGATCAGGATGAATTTATTGCTGCCATTCTATTGAATGTTTTTTGCTGTGTTGTTGGTGAATTCTTTGTTCCAAATATTTTTCTCTGCTGAGTTCATTTTCTTATGAAGAGGTTTTTCTCTTTTCTTCATTATTGTTGGTTTAGTGCTTACTTAACCCTTGTGATTTTCTTCTTTTTTATTTGGTTAGAAGGATTGTTAATTTTCTTTGTGTTTATCCTGAATTAAATTCTTATGACTGTAAGTTTGGAACAGTCTATTCTATAAAGACATTGTTGTGTCTTCTTCTCCATTTAGAAGTTTTGTAATTAAAAATTTTATTCCCTCTATTTGCCTTGTTGCTGGTGTCATTGCAGATTTACTCCCTTATTTCTCTGTTTACATTTTTTGTGGGCTTATTTTGAGAATCTTTTTCTGGTTTGGTTTCTAGGTGATGGTGTCAAATGTCTTGATTTTGTTTTTTTCTCTGTTGTGGGTTTTCTATCCGAAGAATTCCCTTTACCATTTCTTGTAGGGTTGGTCTGATTTTCACAAATTCTTTTAATTTTTGTTTGTCCATGAATGTCTTGATTTCACCCTCATATTTGAGGAACAGTTTGGTTGGGTATATAATTCTGGTTGGCAATTCTTTTCCTTCAAAATTTTGTATATACCATCCCATTGCCTTCTTGCCTACATGGTTTCTGCTGAGAAATCAGAGCTTAGTCTTATTGGTTGCCCATTGTAGGTGACATTTCATTTTTCCCAAGCTGCTCCTAAGATTTGGTCTTTAGTTTTGGAAAGTTTGATTATGATATGTATTGGTGACTTTCTCTTGGGATCTATCCTGTATGGGGTTCATTGAGTTTCTTGGATAAGTATTGTTACTTCACTTATGACACAGGGGAAACTTTCTGTCAGCAAGTCTTTGAAAATTTTCTCAGTGTTTTTTATTTGTTTGTTTGTTTTTCCTCCTCTTGTTTTGAGATTCCAGTCAGGTGCACAATTTTCATGTCATCTTTTCATGTCATCCCATATAACACTTAGTTTTTCTTAATTTCTCTTTGTTAAATCTTTGTTCTGATTTTTCCTGATACAAGCTGGCATCAAAGGATTTGTCTTCTTCCTGGGAAATGCATTCTTTAGCCAGGTTTTGCCTCCTTTTTTGTCTTTTTAATGTGTTATCTATCTCTGTAATTTGGTGTTTATCTTCTGGATTTCTAATTACTGTTTTTGTATGATTTTTAATTGTGTGTTTATTTTGTTATTTTGCTCTTGAACAATTTTTCTAAATTCTTCAAGGGTACTGTCTGTCTTCTCATTGCTTCTGTTTATGGTTTCCTTCAGCTCTTGGAGGCTCATTTATGTATCTTTTGACCTCCTTATCGGATAGTTCTATTTCTTGTTCTTCCTTGGGGAGCTTTCCTAATTCTCTAGCTTGGACATGTGTTTCTACTATCTTGTTCTTTTTTTGTTTGTTTGTTTGATTTGACATTGTCTGTTGTTTCCTAGACATTTTGAAGTTATTGTCTTTATTTGTTAGTTATGAACTTATTTGTTTCACCCTGCTTATAAGTTTTACTTTGTTTTAATATTCTGGAAGTGTGCAGCAGGTGTAATTCTTTGTTGTTAACTCAGCAGTACTGGGTCACTTTCCAGCTTCCTCTGGGTTGGTGGAATCACTGGTGGGAATGTGGGTGCAGGTCTCTGTTCATCATGAAAAGGATTTGCAGTTGGGATGGCAGGTGTTGTCTACCATCTGCCATTGATCCTGTGGTGCATGAGCTATTGGTGTTACTTGTCTGTTGGATGAGGTGGTCAGTGTAGTAGCTACAGCTGACTTCTTGTTGTTGTTGCTTGCCATCGAGTCGGCCCCGACTCATAGCAACCCCTCCTTGGGTTTCCGAGGCAGTATCACTACGGAAGTCGGATTGCCCCACCTTCCTTCCAAGGAGTGGCTGGTGGGTTTGAACCGCCAGCCTTCTGGTGAGCAGTCAAGTGCCTTAGGCACTATGCTACCAGAGCTCCTAGTGGAGGATTAATATGTTCCTCCCATTAGATGAGGCAGGTGTTGGGAGGAAGCCAAGGTAAAGAAGGAGAGATTAAAAGATACAACAAAAGTAGATGACAAGAAATAGGGGAAAACCTAAGAAAAAAAGAGAGCAAGAAAATGGGTGGGTGAGAGGGTTGAAGGTTTGGCAAAAATGAAAGAAAATGAGGAGGTAATGGGGAAAGTGACCAGATATAAAGGAAGAAAACTTAGGCAAGAGGATGGAAGGAAAATGAAGGGAGGGTAAGGCATTTGAGGAGGGTTCCCTTCAATTATGTTCAGCCAGTGGCCCTGGGAACTAGCCACTGTGGCAGAATCCACTCCCTCACAGGAGCACCCACACAGGAGAAAGAAGATTGATGCAAGAAGTGACCTCTAGGGGAGAAAGCCAGAGCCTGTTTTCTGTGCTTAGCTTGAAATAATTCAGTCAACGATGCAGGCACAGAAAGGACAGCCGCAGACCCTGACTCCCTCTGGAGCAGTCTGCCAGTGATGGCACCCAGTCATCAATCTAAGTCCTGCAGTTCAAACCCACCAGCTGCCCCACAGGAAAAGGGGCTGCCCTCCTCTGTGCAGATCCCCAACTCACAAAATCCCAGGCCCCAGTTCATCTCTGTGCTAGAAAAGGTTGCTAAAGTTTGGACTTGAGCCAATTGTGATTTGTCTGACTTGGGGTTCTTTTGACTCTGAGAGAGTTTATCTTCCCTTTCCCCTACTCCCTTTCAGACTCCGTGGCAGCTTAAGCTAAGGGGGTCCTGCTCCACTTCCCAGTGCAATCTTTGCCCCCCACTCACAGCCCCAGCTCACCTTGAAATCCTCCCGGTGTGACTATTCTGAGTCTTTACCATCTGTGGGTTTCATGATTTTTTTTTTTTCCTTCTCTTTGGCCTCCTTTGTATTTCTAATGACTTCTCTTCAGCTCCACCTGCTGGATGGGTTGTTTTGTTGTTGTTGTTTTTTTCCCCATCGCTTAAACTGCTCTCTTTTGCCACCTTCACTGTACCTCATACTTTATCTTCTCATTAGCTGCTCATAACTCCAGTATCATTATTTGCAGCCACTTTACCAAGTTTCTAAAAATTTCTGTTGATAGAGAGGCTGTTTTGGTTACCTACTGCTGCTCTGACAGGAATATACCACAAATGTGGATGGCTTGAACAAACAGGAGTTTATTTTCTTACAGTTTTGGAGGCTAGAAGACTGAGTTCAAAGTGTCAGGCTCTAGGGGCTGTATGAAAGCCCCTTGACTGTGGGCTTCAGCTCTGCCTCTTGCTCCTGGCCCATTGAATCTGGAGGCTTTTCTTCACTCAGGCAACTGCTGGCTGTTGAGGCTGACAAGCCCAAAGTTGACAAATAAAATGCACAGTCCCGATAGCACCAAACCACATGGCAGGTCATGGATTCAAGTACAGAAAAAGTCCCAAGATTGGCAGGGCAACTTGGTAGGCTGCTGAACAACAATGCGGCTACATGTAGGGTTCAAACTGCCCTTTGAAATCTTCTGTTCAGCTCTTTTATTTCAACATTTCTTCCTTTCACTTTAGCTACTTTCCATTCAAGAGCAAGTTTCAGAGTCTCTTCTGACATCTTTTTTTTTTTTTCCTTGTCTTTTTCATGACATTTTGTTTTGTTTATGATGTTCTTGATGTCTTCCCCCACCTGGTCTGATGTTCAGTCATTGGTGTTCAGTACACCAAATCTGTTCTTCAGATGATCTCTAAATTCAGGTGGGATATTCTGAAGGTCATATTTTGGCTCTTGTGGATATGTTTTAATTTTCTTCAGCTTCAACTTGAACTTGCATATGAGCAATTCAATAATCTGTTCCACAGTCAGCTCCTGGGCTTGTTTTGACTAATGATATTGAGTTTCTCCATCACCTCTTTCTACAGATGTAGTCAATCTGATTCCCCTGTATTCCGTCTGTCAAGGTCCATGTGTATAGCTGTTGTTTATTTTACTGAAAAAAAAAATGTATTTGTAATGAGTAAGTGGTCTGCCCACCACTCATCTGTTACTTTGTCATACTGTGGTTACTTACATGTTGCTGTGAGGCTGGAGGTTATGCCACCAGTATTTCAAATGACAGCAGGGTCACCAATGGTGGACAGGTTCAGTGAAGCTTCTAGACTAAGAAAGACTGGAAAGAAGGATGGGGTCATTTACTTCTGAAAGTACTGGCAACTGAAAACTTTACAAATAGGAATGAAGCACTGTCTGGTATGTTATTGGAATTCTAGCTATAGACTTTAAATATCAAAGTTCTTGAATGTTCTGTCTTATCAGAGTTCTACTTGGAAACAGAGCACATACTCAAATAAGGAAATTGAGAAGAGTTAAATGAAGCCACTGTTTAGAAAGAAATGAATAGGTTTAAGGGCAATCTGAGGGTTGGTGATGCCCTAGGGCAAGCAACAACAGCAGGTAGACTTTGCCCAGTATCCACCCTCTATTCTGAAGAAGTGAGAAGTGGCTGTAGGTTTAGAGAGGTTGCCAAACTGGAGTCATGGCCTTTGATGGGAGATGCAACACCTGAAACCTTTGGGTTATAAGACATAAACTGGAAGGACATATGCTCTGCTCTCCCCCCATACTTTGATGTTATGTTGGTGCCTCCAATGGGTGATTCCAGCCAGAACTCAGACAGTAAGGAGACATAGGTCAGTTGAGTGGAACAGCTGTCCAGACCCAGAGCAAGGAGGGCCTAGACAGCAGAGAATGTCCAGCCACATTCCTCTATTTCTTCCTACTTCTTCAATAATCCCTTCTAAATGCTATCATGCTATAAATATTCACCCCAATCTGTTCTCCAAGTGCCAGACCCAGCCTCTATCCCACCTTCAAAATCCAACAGCACACCACAGTCATCACAGCATAACTAACTGCCCCCATCTCTTCCCAGATTCACATTTTCTCCATTGTCTCCAGCTCTGGAAGCAACTCTATCCACTCAGCCAATCATGTCTGAAACCTGGGTCTCCATCCTTCTTTCTTCCTGACACCATGTTCCTTGACAATTACTTTTGCTGTTGTTGTTAGGTGCCATTGAGTCAGCTCCAACTCATAGCAACTTCATACAGCAGAAATAAACACTACCCAGTCCTGTGTCAGCCTCATGATCCCTACTATATCTGATCCCTACTATACCTGCGTACTATCACTGCAGCCACTATGTCAATCCATCTCGTTGAGGGCCTTCCCCTTTTTCATTGTCCTTCCACTTTGCCAAGCATGACATCCTTCTCCAGCGAATGGTCCCTTCTTACAACATGGCCAAGTTAAGTGAGACAAAGTTTGGCCATTCTCACTTCCAAGGAGCGTTCAGGCTGCACTTCTTCCAGGACAGATTTGTTAGTTCTTTTAGCAGTCCACGGTACTTTCAGCATTCTTTTCCAACACCACACCTCAAAAGCATCGACTCTTCGTTGGTCTTCCTTATTCATTGTCCAGCTCTCACATGCATATGAGGTGATTGAAAGTACCATGGCTTGTGTCAGGTGCACCCTAGTCTTCAAGGAAACATTTTTGCTCTTTAGCACTTTGCAGCAGATTTGGCCAATGCTATACAACGTCCAATATATTTACTGATGCTTCCATTGGTGTTGATTGTAGAACCAAGTAATATGAAGTTCTTGATAACTTCAATCTTTTCTCCATTTATCATGATGTTGCTCCTTGGTCCCATTGTGAGGATTTTTATTTTCTTTATGTTGAGGTGTAATCCATATGCAGACTGTAGTCTTCAATCTTCATCAGCAAGTGTTTCAAGTTATCCTCACTTTCAGAGAGCAAAGTTGTGTCATCTGCATAACACAGGTTGTTAATGAGTCTTTCTCTAATCCTGATGCCATGTTTTTCTTCATATAGTCCAGCTTCTCGGATTATTTGCTCAGCATCCAGATTGAATAATTATGGTGAAAGGATACAACCTTGATGCACTCCCTTCTTGATTTTAAACAATGCAGTGTCCCTTTGTTCTGTTTGAATGACAGCCTCCTGGTTCATGTACAAGTTTCTCATGAGCACAATTAAGTGTTCTGGAATTCCCATTCTTCATAATGTTATCCACAATTTGTTATGATCCACACAATCGAATGCTTTTGCATAGTCAGTAAAGCACAAGCAAACATCTTTCTGGTGTTCTTTGCTTTGAGCCAAGATCCATCTGACATCAACAATGATATCCCTCATTCCATATCCTCTTCTGAATCCACCTTGCATTTCTGGAAGTTATCTGTCAATATACTGCTGTAACTGTTTTTGAATTATCTTCAGTAAGATTTTACTTGTGTGTGATATTAATGATATTGTTCAATAATTTCCCCATTCTGTGGGATCACCTTTCTTTGGAATGGCTACTAATATGGATCGTTTCCAGTCAGTTGGTCAGGTAGTTGTCTTCCAAATCTCCTGGCATAGCCAAGTGAGTGTCTCTAGTGAGGCATCTATTTGTTGAAACATCTCAATGGGTATCCCATCAATTTCTGGAGCCTTGTTTTTGCCACTTCCCTCAGTGCAGCTTCAACTTCCTCCTTCAATACCATTGATTCTTGATCACATGTCACCTCCTATGTATTCTTTCACCATACTTAATCAATTTGTATGCTGGGAAAATAATCGGAGAAGCTGGATTATATGAAGAAGAATGTGGCATCAGGATTGGAGAAAGACTTATTAACAACCTGTGTTATGCAAACGACAAAACTTTCCTCACTGAAAGTGAAGATGACTTGAAACACTTACTAATGAAGATTGAAGACTACAGTCTACAGTATGGATTACACCTCAATATATATATATATATATAAAAAATCCTCACAACAGGACCAATGAACAGCATCATGATAAATTGGGAAAAGATTGAAGTTGTCAAGGACTTCATCTTGAAATGGATGAAGCTCGACCAATTCTTTTTCATACAGTGACTCTGTGTATTCCTTCCATCTTCTTTTGATGTTTCCTGCATCATTCAATATATTGTCCATAGAATCTTTCAATATTGCAACTCGGGGCTTAAATTTCCTCTTCAGTTCTTTCAGCTTGAGAAATGCCAAGTGTGTCCTTCCCTTTTGACTTTCCAACTCCATGTCTTTCATTATAATAATTGACTGTCTTCTTGAGCTGCTTTTTGACATCTTCTGTTTAGCTATTTATCTTGTCATTTCATCCCTTTGCTTTACCTAGTCTCCATTCAAGAGCAAGGTTCAGAGTCTCTTCTGACATCCATTTTGGTCTTTCTTCCTCTCTTGTCTTTATGGATGACCTTTTGATTTCTTCATGAATGATGGATGTTCTTGATGTCATTCCACAATTCTTCTGGTTTTCAGTCATTGGTGTTTAATGCATCAATCTATTCTTAAATGGTCTCTAAATTCAGGAGGGATATTATCAAGGTCATATTTTGGCTCTCGTGGACTTATTTTAATTGTCTTCAACTTCAACTTGAACTTGCAAATGAGCAGTTGATGAGCTGTTCCACAATCATTTCGTAGCCTTGTTTTGGCTGAAGAGATTGAGCTTTTCCATTGCCTCTTTCCACAGATGTAGTCAATCTGATTCCTTTGTACTCTATCTGGTGAAGTCCACATGTATAGCTGCCATTATATGGGTGGGGTACAGCCCCCAAGCAGCAGGGAGCAGTGACAGACAGGGCAGCATGAACAGGTAGGGGGGTATCCCAGGAAGTGAGCGGAGTGGTTGGAACAGCTAAGGGAGACAAACTTTTCTGTAGGTTTGTCTTACTGTGGTGGCTTGCATGTTCCTGTGAGACTGGATGCTGTGTAAGCAGGAGTGCCCATGGTGGACTGGTTTTGGTGGAGCTTCCAGACTGAGACAGACTCAGAAGAAGGAAGAGGCCATCCACTTCTCAAAGAATTGGCCAGTGAAAACCTTATGAAAAATAGTGACAATTGTATTCCTGAAAATCTCTTTGATCCATCAGCTATCTTTCCCCTTCTGCCTTCTTTGAGTTCAAATCCCTATTATGTCCCATTGAAGCCACCACAGTAGCCCACTTCCATTCTTGCTCCACTGAAATACATCATTCACACAGCAGTGCAAAGAGTGCCCTTAAACTGATAATTGGATCACATTTATTTACCAAAACCTACCTAGTGCTACTGGAACACAAACACCACAATTGCATGGATTTAAAGATCAGAAATTTATTTTCTCACAGTTATGGCAGCTAAAAGTCAAAATCAGGGTTTCAGCCATGTTGATGCTTTCCTTACTAGTAGCCCTGAGCGTTCCTTGGTTCCTTAGCTTGTAGATGGATCCTCAAATGGCTCCTCCTGTGTGTGTCTCTGTTTCTATGAGACTCTTTTTGACTCAGAAATGATTAGATGTAGAAAACACCCCATTAGAGTATGGCCTAATTAACAAAACAAAGAAAACTGTGTTTCCTAATAGGATTACATTTGTGGAATAAGGGGCAGAATTTAATACTTATTATTATTATTATTATTTTGGAAGAGTATGTAGTTTAATCCCAAACAAGGTCCCTTTCCAAGTCCTATAAGCACATGCAATCTGAAGCCACCAGAACCTCCATGGTGTTGATGAGTCCTACCTTATTTTCCACCATATCTGCTGAAATGGGATATTTCCATTACTGATACTTCTGAAGGGAGGCCTTCCATCTGGGCTTCCTGGTTTTCTTGTTGGCATTGTTGACAACAGTTCCCTTTCAAAGCACTCAGCAAAACTCTAATCAATTACCCACTGAATGGACTGCTTCTCATGCTAATGTGGGTATTATGAGTTTTATCCATTGCTGCATTCTGAGCATCTATTGTGATGTGGGCTCAGTAAATATTTATGAGTCATACTCATTTCTGCTTCTTAGAAACTGCTGTGTGATGTAGGCTCAGTAAATACATACAATTCTTTCTCATGACTGCATTCTTAGAACCTTCCGTGTGATGTCAGTTCAGTGAATACTTGTCAACTAAACAAATGACCCCCCTTTCAATCTAAAAATGCAGTGCTGGCAGTGTCAAAGAGTGTGATGATAACTAAACTTTGTCACATTCTTTAAGAAAGACTCATTAAATAAAATAATACCCAAAAGGTAGAAACAACCTAAATACCCATCAGCAGATGAAGGATAAACAAAATGTGGTCCACACAATGGAACACTACTCAGCCGGTAAGAGAAACAAAGTCTTAATACATGTTACAATATGGATGGAAATTGAAGACATTATGCTGAGTGAAATAAGTCAACCACAAAGGATAAATATTGCATGACCTCACTTTCAGAAAAAGACAAAAAAAAAGAAAGAAAGAAAACACCCACCCACATGGGTTTGCTAGCCCAGCATGGTGAGGCAGGGCATGGAATAATGTGTGAATATCTGAGACATGAAACTGTGATTTGGGACTCAACATTTGTAAAGCTGAGAGGCTGAGCCAATTTGCAATCCAGAATTATTCTTGTCCGGGCTCCAGCCATCTCCTCTGGGCAGATGGAGACCAGGGCTGGTGAGTGCTAATTCACATGGAACATGTTGACTCCCATCTGGAGAATTCAGCCCATTCGACCCTCTCTCTTTCATCATCAGCTCTCTCCTCCACACTGGCAAGCAGTAGACCCTAATTACTCTTCTATTAAAGTGAATGTCCCTGAATTCTAATTAACCAGGTCACCACAGCTGTGCAGGCACAATTACGGGCCTCTCAGCCAAATGCCAGCACCGAGATGTTTTATATTTGCTGGTTCTCAGAGGGGGAGTTACAGAGACTGTCACAGTGCTTGTCAGAGGAATCTGAATAGCAGGCAGCAACATCAGACTTTCTGCCAGCAGTGGCAACATGGACTTCCTATCTCACCTGCAGGAGCAGTCCCAGGACCAGATGTGGCTCACCTGCCAGGATGTATGCAAAGCCCCACTTATAAGAGCAACTCTAGCACGTAGAATGTGGATCCTAGAGTCACCATGGAAGTGGATGTAGGAGGGAGTTTCCATCGGGACAAAAATGTGGAATACTCTATGGACTGCCAGAAGAATGAACAAACCTTTCTTGGAGGAAACACAAACAGAACATTCCTCAGCAGTGAGGATGGGGAGACTTTGTCTTGCTTACTTTCAACATGTTATCAGGAAAGACTAATCCTTGGGACAGGACATCATGCTTAGTAAAGTAGAGGTTCAGCAAGAAAGAGGAAGGCCCTTAGTGAGATCATTTGACACAGTGCCTGCAACAATAGGCTCAAGCATGCCTACTATCGTGAGGATGGTGACAGACTGGGTGACATTTTTTTCTCTTATCTATGGGACCCTTGGAGCTCTGGTGGCATAGTGCCTAAGGCATTTGACTGCTAACCAGAAGGCTGGTGGTTCAAACTCACTAGCCACTCCTCTGAAGGGGGGTTGGACAATCTACTTCTGTAGTGATATCACCTCAGAAACCCAAGGAGGGGTCACTATGAGTCAGGTCCAACTCGATGGCAGTGAGTTTGAGTTATGGGGCCCCCGTAAGATGGAGCCAACTTGACAGCCCCTAACAATATAGCCCCCCAAATGCACCTTTCCTCCCCATGGGCTCTAGATGCTAGAGCAAGATATTTCTACACATAAAAGTCGTCTGTATTTTCTCTTACTGTAAGCAATTGGTCCTCTGACAGACATCCAATTCATCCCTGAATGGACCCTGTAAAGAGAAAGGACTCCAAATGAGAAGTTTTTTTCAGAATTGTCAACACATTTGTCCAGCTACCTGTTGGAATTTGCACAGCTCAATAGCTGGCCAGATAGCTAAATGGTGAGATAGAGAGATAGATGGATGGATGGATGGATGGATGGATGGATGGATGATGGATGGATGGATGGATGATGGATGGGTGGATGGATGATGGATGACGGATGGATGATGGATGATGGATGATGGATGGATGGATGGATGATGGATGATGGATGGATGATGGATGATGGATGGATTGATGATGGATGGATAGATGGATGGATGGATGGATGATGGATGGATGGATGTAAGTAGCATGCTTTAGTGTGTTCAATAGTGTCCCCGGTGAATACCCTCTGTGAATGTGAATTTATTTGTGAGTTTTTGCAGGTATATCTAAGTAAAGGATCTCAAAATGAGATCATCCTGGACTTAGGATGTGCCCAAGTCCAATGACTGGTGTCCTGATAAGAGAAAAGAGGGAGAGATTTGGGACATACAGAGGAGAAAGCAATCCAAAGAGGGAGTCAGAGATTGAAGTGATGTGGTCACAAGTCAAGGAATAGCTGGAGTTACCAGGAGCTGGAAGAGGCAGGAAGGATCCTCCCCTAGAGCCTTTGGAGGGATTGTATTGCTGCCAACACCTTGATTTCAGAATTTTGGTCTCCATACTGTGAGATAAGAGCTCTAGTAGCATAGTGCCTAAGGCACTTGACTGGTAACCAGAAGTCTGGTGGTTCAAACCCACCAGTCACTCCTCAGAAGGAAGGTTGGACAATCTATGTCCTTAGTGATATCACCTCAGAAACCCAAGGAGGGGTCACTTTGAGTCAGGGCCGACTCAACAGCACTTAGCAACACATACTGTTAGAGCATGAACATCTGTTCTGCTAAGGCACACAGGCTGGGGAATTTTGTGATGGCAGCCCCAGGACATTAACACCCACACCATCTACACATTCAGGAGTTGTTTGCAGGGCCTCTGTAGGCACACTGCAGCTGGAGTAGAGTTTAAGGAGAACACTGAGGGACAGTGGGAGCCTGCCCTGGAGAAAGCTTGGGGCCAAACATGTCCAGGGAAGTGATTTGAGTCACCTGGTGCAAGGAAGTGAGGCCTAAGGCCACCCAAAGCAGTGGCCACACAGTATCTGGAATTGACCAATAGGTTTCATTAGGGCTTAGGGGAGGCACATGGGTGGGAGCTCAAAGCTTGTGAGCTCCCCCGCCAAGCAGAGCATCCAGTGGCCCCCCTGAAGGAGCAGGCATGGCCCAGGGGAGAAAAGCTGAGAGTGGAGTTTGGAGTAGAGGCCCAGCCAGACTAAAAATGAGAAAGGTAGCCCTGACTTCTAGCATGGTGGCCTCACCAAAAACCGGTATGACACATGTCAAGTGAGTACCAGACTGGTGGCCAGTGGCTTTGGCTTCCATCTGCTGGCTCAGTCGCTGATCACTGAGCAACAGAGAGGTTTGGGGATGACCTGCAGGAAGCCCTGCAGGCCTGGCATCGTTGCATATGGTTCGGTGTATGAACTCAGGTAATTCTCACAGAAACCCCAGGTGGGAGGAACCAGTGTCACCCCCATTCTACAGATGAGGAAAGTGAAAGACAGGGTAAGGTGCACAAACAGATCAGTCATAGATAAAGGAGTGCGGATTTGAGCTCCAGACTGTGGGCCTTGGATCCTACACCATGCTGAGAGGCTTCCAGTCCCTGAGAAATGTGAGAACTAGGCAGGGGGATCTGGTTGTGTAGTGCCTAAGACATTTGATTGCTAACCAGAAGGCTGGCAGTTCAAACCCACCAGGCACGCCTGGGAAGGAAGGTTGGGTAATCTACTTCCATAGAGATATCGCCTCAGAAACCCAAGAAGAGGTCACTATGAATAGGACCCAACTTGACAGTGAGTGTTTTTTTTGTTTTGTTTTTTGTTTTTTGGTTTTTTTTTTGAGGCAAGAACTCTGACATTACCCTGCTAGCCATAAGGAATCCAGTTGAACAACCACACGTGCTTTGAGACATGCGTGAAATCTGGAAGTTTTCTATTCAGGATTTTTAAGAAGGAGGGAAAAATACAATAAAATCTTGAGCATCTGAAATGATAAGGTAAATATTTTAGAGAGAAGAAAATAAAACAAATAGAAGTAGA